>NC_053493.1:188788146-188900453 GCF_905171775.1 Rana temporaria | reverse complement strand
TTGTCTGTCCCGATCGGGTCCGCTCAGCCTTAAGGTTGCGGACTTCCTTTGGTCAAAAACCTGGAGCCCTACATTTGGGCGTCATGTGTGGTGGTCGGTGAACCACAAAGGGGTTAATATGGATTCTGTTGCTGTTCCAAATGTGAAGTTAGATAACATTTGCGTGCACGATTGAAAGTAAGACTCCGACACATCGTGCAGATCCGTTACTTCCTTATCTAATCCTTTATTGCAGGCAGTGTTAAACTCTTTTACACACAGCAAGATACGTCACTATTATGTTAATGTGAGACTAAGGCCGGGTACTCACGACCAAACATGTATGGTGAAAGCGGTCCGTCGGACCGTTTTCACCATACATGTCTGCCAGAGGGCTTCTGTACGATGGTTGTACACACCATCGTACAGAAGTCCGCGCGTAAACAATACAGCGGGGCGTGTCCGCGGTGTCGCCGCGTCGATGACGCGGTGTCGCCGCGACAATGACGCAGCGACGTGGGCGGCCCGCCTTTAAAATGCTTCCACGCATGCGTCGAAGTCATTCGACGCATGCGAGGGACGGCGGGCGCCTGGACATGTACGGTCGTCAGTACAGACCTACCGTACATGTCCGAGTGGGCAGAATTCCAGCGGACTGTTTTAAAACAAGTCCAGGAATATTTGTCTGCTGGGAAAAGGCCCGGCGGGCAAATGTTTGCTGGAATTCGGCCCGCTCGCGCCCACACACGACCAAACATGTCTGCTGAAACTGGCCTGCGGACCAGTTTCAGCAGACATGTTTGGTCGTGAGTACGGGGCCTAATAATCGCATCTGATACAAAGAGTACAAAAATGGGAAGTCAAACTTGGTCGTCCCTCTGATCTTTCTTCACTTCTGTATTGCTAAAGATGTGTGGGAGAGGAGGATATCTGCAATTTCTGTCTCTTCCAGTGTTTTCGATGGGAGGAGTGTTATTAGAGGCTGATTTCAGTAAGGAAGGATTACAGCAGTGGTGTACATGAAAAAGCAATATAGACTTTATAGTATAGTAGAGAATAGACATTTTCTAATTTATCATTATGCTCATTGCATTCCTTCACAATACCACAGGCAGTGACTGATCATCAAGTATTCTCACTTGGTGTACTGTGTCCTCTGCACAGTTAGCACCTAAAGCTACATGAATACATTTGCTGGTGTTCTCATATTAATACCACAGACAGTGACTGATCAGCAAGTATTCTCACTTGATGTACTGTGTCCTCTGCACAGTGTGCACTTAAAGCTACGTGAATACATTTGCTGGTGTTCTCATATTAATACCACAGGCAGTGACTGATCAGCAAGTATTCTCACTTGGTGTACTGTGTCCTCTGCACAGTGTGCACCTAAAGCTACGTGAATACATTTGCTGGTGTTATCATATTAATACCACAGGCAATGACTGATCAGCAAGTATTCTCACTTGGTGTACTGTGTCCTCTGCACAGTGTGCACCTAAAGCTGCATGAATACATTTGCTGGTGTTCTCATATTAATACCACAGGGCAGTGACTGATCAGCAAGTATTCTCACTTGGTGTACTGTGTCCTCTGCACAGTGTGTGGTGGATTAGGGAAAAATTCCTATTTGATAAGTTAAGCTTATTCTTTTATTAGAACCACTAAAATGTTTCTCGGTTATATCTTTTAACTTCTTTTTATATTTTCATATTGTTTTTTTATACTTATTATGCATATGTATGAAATTATGTATCACAATGGGTGCCTGTTTTCCTTGATAAGATTTGTCAGACATGAAATTAAGTTTTAGAAAGTTACCATTTAAATTGGAGTACGAAGGGACTATTATCAAGAACAGATTGTGTCCAAAAAGTTCCTTGTCTTCAACCCCTTCCCCCCCATTCCATTCCTGGACGCTTCACTTTGGAGAAGCAATTGCGATTTTCGAGAGGAAGTCCCATTCCCCACTGCATTCCTAGATTCCAAAACCCCCTTCTCGTTCCTTGCTCTGTATGGAAGAGGAAGTTACCCCCTCCCCCTCCTTCTCACTCGGACCTCTTGGAAAGGAGCTGAATGAAACTTGTTTACACTGGGCAGCATGCCCAAACATGGACTTCCATTTCTTTCCCTTTGCTCATGACTTTGAAATATGTGTCATGTGTTACAGACGTCACAAGGGGGTGGGTGGTTACTGAGTAATCAGTGGGTGTTTCTGTTTAATGTGAACCAATCAATGCATTTTTGTGATGTTGTATTTTTAATAAAACTGAAGTAGGAAAGCTTGCTCTCTCCTGTTTGGACTCGAGCTAAAAGGTGAGCAGATGTCTGATTTTGCATGCTTTACTTAATTTGAAAATCAGCCGCAGAAATGGGAAACCCTGAGATTGTATCACAGGAAATCAATTAATTAATGAGTCCTTCAATCAGTTGGCCGCCCAACGTGGCTCTGCTTTTATCTGACCAGTCGCAACGGAGGCTTGAATGGAGAGACCCTGTTCAATCTGCAGTATAGCAGGCCTCTCTCCCCTTGATCCGCTTTTTGTTGCTCCTGGCCAGTCTAAAGATGGGAGTGTTCTTGAGCAAAAGTTTTTTTGACCCATCTCCCTTTCTTTCGGGTCTGACGTTTGTTTTCCTGTTTAATGTCTTTGTTTGATGTTTGTGTTTTTTCTGTTTGACGTGGTTGTGTTCGTTGAATGTGGCTGTTTCAGCGGGTCTAGTCTGTAGGCGGTGGGTGGACAGTATTTTTCCTTCAGGGGTCCTGAGCGGCCTTGGGGTGAGATGTTTATGTGCGCATGCTGTCCCTGGATTCCTTCCTGAAACATCCATGATTTGCTGGTGTTGGGGTTAAGTGAGGTTGGCAGTATGCACAGTCAATATGTCTGGTCTGAAAGAAGAGGTTTTTGGGGTTCGCTTAACTAAGAGGAGCTTAAGTTAGTTTTTTTTGGGGTTGTATTTGGGGGGTTGCCTGGCTAAGAGAGCTGGGGATCAAATAAAAGGGGGGGTTGCTTTGGCCTAAGCTGTAGCGCTAGGATTTGGCTTGACTCGGTATAGTCAAGATTTGGCGTAGCCAGGAGGACTGCGATTTGGAGGGCAGGGTGTTCTGGGGGGTTGACTTAATGCTTGGCTAAGACGAGCTAAGAAATTGGGGGTTGGTTGGAGGGCTAAATTGGGGTTACACAGTCGCTAAGAGAGTTGACTGGGGGATTAACGGGTGTATCAGTCGCTAAGAGAGTTGACTGGGGGATTAACGGGGTGTATCAGTCGCTAAGAGTGTTGACTGGGGGGGCAAAATAGTCTGAGAACGGGGTGTATCAGTCACTAAGAGAGTTGACTGGGGGGGCAAAATAGCCTGGAAACGGGGTGTATCAGTCGCTAAGAGAGTTGACTGGGGGGCAAAATAGTTGGCCTGGCACGGGGCCAGGATTTGGGGGAACTAGGGGTACTAAGGGTATTTAGCTACATTTTACATATGTGTATGGAGACAAGATACATTTATGTATATATTTTTTTATATATATACATATTTTTGGGGTTAGGGGTTAAGAATTAGCGCCCTGCAGACAGAGGGATGAGAGAGTTGTGTTCCGTGTATTTAGTGTATTTTGTGTTCTTTTATTGTTTCCGTGCGTTTTTTACATGCGTTTTTGTATGGTTACAGCAAGCAGCCAGAAAAGCTGGCTGCGTGGAGTTTGTGCAGGTCCCCCCCCCCCCCCCTGGAGTATCAGATTTCTCTCAGTTAAACTTTGTCTAGTTTCCCTGCTCCATGAAAGTTTTTTTTTTTTTTTTTTTCAAAGAACGTTGCGCTGATGGCTCCATCCCCGCACAGCATAGTTAACCCTTCCTATGTCTTATTGACCACATGCATTCTTGTTATGGGGGATGCAAGCAGCCCAGAAAATCTTGGGAGAGAAGCATGTACGCTGCAGACTGTTTTTTTTTTTTACTTTTTTTCACTCCCATCCACACCCCCTCCCCTTGACTAGCTTAGATCAGGTTTCTCTGTAAGGTTTCTGGAAGATAGGATACACATAGTGGCAAAGGTTTTTTTTTATCCGTAGGACTAGTGTGTGTTTAGTACTGCATCTACTTTTTTTTTTTGTTTTGTTTCTGTCGGAATTTATCTGTTTAAGATGACAGCAGCTGATGTATTTTTTTGATTCACAGACATTTAAGGTTTTGGGACAGCCCAGGTTATTTGTATATTCGAATCTAGGGGTAAAGTGGGGCTTATTATTGTTTTTTTTTAATAGTCCTGTGATGACTTCCTGATCACAAAGATGAAATCCTGCCCCTCCCTGTAATGGGGGATAGAACTGGGTGTGTGAGGAATGTGGGAGGTCCGGACCCCCACACCATGACCACCCTGGGTTCTGCCACGCTTGCAGTTGTAAGTTGGAGGACCTCCCCCAGAAGTCCTCCCCCTTGCAAAGAGCCCCCCCTCTTTCACCCCCCCAAGGAAATAAAAAAGCAACCTAGGAGACAGTTTTTTTTGGACAAAAGGTTGAATTGGGATATTGCCACTGTTTCTTTGGTATTGATGTGTGGGATGGGATTGTGGTGCCTCATGGTGCTGGGCTTAGTTTAGCGGTTACATGGTGACCAGCCCGTCCTGTTTTTTATCCTTTTATCGGGTAGATTGTGTGTTCTGTGGGGACCTGTCTCACTGGGTTCCCTCTTTACACACCCTGACGATGGTATGCATTGCATGACCTGATACATAGAGGGCTTTTTGCCAGGTTGATTGTTGTAATGTGATACCCAGGGCCTGTTACTATGATTATTGCCCCTTCATTTCCCTCATGTTCTGCCCACAATGCCCCGGCTGGTGGAGACATGGGCCTCGCTCAAATGCTGTTCCCTGCTGGAAGCATGGGCCCCGCCTGAATGCTCGAGGCCTTGCCCTGTCCTGCCCCTATCCCATGTGCTCAGTATTGCCCTGTCTTGAATACAGATGGTGTCACCTCCTGCCCGCTGCCCGCTGCCCATACTGGTTTCTGTGCTCTATGGGCCACCTGTCCTCCTTCTTCTCTTCTTCCGCTTGTCCAGGGGGATATGATGCCATGTTTCATTGGACAAGCACGAAAGGAAGAGAATGATGTAGAGATTCAGACCTACCTGAAGGTAAAATCCGTTCATTTGCTGTCCTGGATGCCCTGACCCCAATGCCTTGATTCACCTTGTATTTTGCTGGCCCCATGGGGTGGCTAAGGTGGTAGAGAGTGTGTAAATCCTTGCGTTCATTGCTACAGTCCTTGTGTTCACAGTCACAAATGAGGGATGAGGAGATTCTGGGTATCGCATTAGAACGTTTTACATAGTATATTTAAATGGTTTTATTCCACATGCCGTGTCATGCCACCCTCAGGGTTAGTGGGTAAGTGGCCCCAAGGGGGGAGCATTTATTATCCCCTTTTGAAATCTTGTTTGAGACAGTCTCTAGATTAGGTTGTTATAAGCTATGACAGTTGCAATTACAGTCTGATACTTTGAGAAATTATGTGACCGCTCTTGGAAAATAGTTAACTAATATCCGTGTACAAGTTTTTTCTCGCATTTCTGATGTAGGTACCGATAATTACCGATATCCCCTGGGTGATGATTAAGAGGTTCCTTCGAAAGCATTCTCTGGAGATGAGATATGATGGACTGTGCCACCCACATCTGAATGAAACTATATATCTTTTTTCAAATACATGTGATTGTGACCACTGGGGTTTGTGGGTTGGAATATCCCAAAGGGGGGTCCCGGATTTGAGTCCAATAATCACTGTGAGATATTACATAGGGTAATTAGTTAATTAATGTCAGAGTGTAAAGAAGTTCTCTAAATGAGATAATTAAGTTTAATTCTGCCTATAAATGTTTATGAATATGTTATCCCCAACAACTGAAATTGTATTATGACATGTCAAAGCATAAACATGGGATTAGAACAAAGGTTTAATAGAAAAATTATTGATTGAGATTGTGCTCTGGTAAGTCTTGGCTGTGTGACTGTCTCATAGTCACACAGCCGTGCCGACTGAAGCCGCCTCCCCCTCCTCTGTGTAGTCAACAATTGCTGTGCACTGCACTCTGATCATCAGCCGAGGTGCACAGCATTATGGGTCTGAAGGGGGGGTGTCTGTATTGTAGATGGGGGGATGTGTCTGTATTGTAGAGGGGGGGTGTGTCTGTATTGTTGAGGGGGGGGTGTGTCTGTATTGTTGAGGGGGGGTGTGTCTGTATTGTTGAGGGGGGGTGTGTCTGTATTGTAGATGGGGGGTGTGTCTGTATTGTAGAGGGGGGATGTGTCTGTATTGTAGAGGCGGGGGATGTGTCTGTATTGTAGAGGGGTGGGATGTGTCTATTGTAGAGGGGGGGATGTGTCTGTATTGTAGAGGGGAGGGGGTGTCTATTGTAGGGGGGTCTCTGTAACATGCAGGGGGTCCAGAACTGTGGGGGGGTGTCGGTGTAACATACAGGCGTCTAGAGCTGTGGGGGGCTGTGTAATGTAGAGGGGGCAGTGTAATGTAAAGGGGTCCAGAGGTGCAGGGTGCTGTGTAATGTAAAGGGGTCCAGTGTAATGTAAAGGGGTCCAGTGATGCAGGGTGCTGTGTAATGTAAAGGGGTCCAGTGGTGCAGGGTGCTGTGTAATGTAAGGGGGTCCAGAGATGCAGGGTGCTATGTAATGTAAGGGGGTCCAGAGATGCAGGGTGCTGTGTAATGTAAAGGGGTCCAGTGATGCAGGGTGCTGTGTAATGTAAAGGGGTCCAGAGGTGCAAGGTGCTGTGTAATGTAAAGGGGTCCAGAGATGCAGGGTGCTATGTAATGTAAGGGGTCCAGGGTGCTGTGTAATGTAAAGGGGTCCAGTGATGCAGGGTGCTGTGTAATGTAAAGGGGTCCAGAGGTGCAAGGTGCTGTGTAATGTAAAGGGGTCCAGAGGTGCAAGGTGCTGTGTAATGTAAAGGGGTCCAGTGGTGCAGGGTTGCTGTGTAATGTAAAGGGGTCCATAGGTGCAGGGTGCTGTGTAATGTAAAGGGGTCCAGTGGTGCAGGGTGCTGTGTAATGTAAAGGGGTCCAGTGATGCAGGGTGCTGTGTAATGTAAAGGGGTCCAGAGGTGCAGGGTGCTGTGTAATATAAAGGGGGTCCAGAGATTTCAGTGCCAGCCACCTGTCAGTGCAATCAGTGCCCACAAGTGCCAGCAATCAGTGCCACCTATCAGGTGGCACTTGTGGGCACTGATAGGTGGCACTTGTGGGCACTGATAGCACTATCAGTGCAATCAGTGCCAGCCATCTATCAGTGCCACCCTATTAGTGCCAATCAGCGTCAGTCACCATTCAGTGCCCATAAGTGCCGCCTATCAGTGCCACCTATCAGTCCCCATCTGTAAACCTGCCACATGACATTGAAAAAAAGTATCGTTATTCGGTATCGGCGAGTACTTGGAATAAAGTATCGGTACTTGTACTCGGTCCTAAAAAAGTGGTATCGGGACAACCCTACAGAGGATAATGACAACTCTTTCAGGAACTCTCTTTGGGTCCTGGCTCAGGGGGATGGCGTCAGACCTACGTCACACCTCGTCGCGGCCTACCTGAATCTGAAGTACAGGTAAAGCTGAAGGATCAGGAACAGCCTCCGGACTGTGGTAGATAGGAAGCAATGCTGTCTGCAGATGGCCTTCTGTATTCAGCAGTAGATAGCACTCTCTTATGCATGTGGCGATTCTCCCACCACTCACACTGGCACAGAGCTTCTGCTGGCAGATCAGGCCGATGTGCCAAGAGAGCGACCCTAGGCCGAAACCAGCTTTTTTATATCCTCTCCCAGCAGTCTGTTCTGCTCTTTGCAGCAATCTGGTAGTGGGAGGTCAGACCAGTCCTGCTAAAATTTAAACTCCAGCATTCTGAACTATACTTCCCACAATGCTTTGTTCCACTCTTCTGGTTTTAGGAAATTTCTTTTGGAGTCCAAGCCAACACTAGATGGAGACAGCCCTACATTAATAACACTGCATACTGTCCCTGAATTGTAGGCACAATAGCCAACTCTGGGCCACACAATAAAACATGTATAGTTACACCTTTTTATTGAACAAATCTATGCTACAATCTACATTCAGATGGGCATCTGCTCTACTGGTCTAAGGTCCTGACATCATCAAGACCAATGCAGGATTCAAAGCCTTGCACTGGAAATGATGGACACTGAGAGACAATCTTCCACTGGAGCATAGGAGAGTGCCAGATGTCAGGGGAACAGAGGATCTGGTAAGTTGAAGTGCTTTTAATCTTCCCTAGGCCAAACAAGCAGTTAACACTTGCAATGTGGGCACAGCTCCACTGCAAGGAAGGATTTTAAAATTACCTGCAGTTGGACTTTTTAGAAAGAAATTATAAAATTATAAAAGAAGAAAGGTGTCCCACCTATGATTAAAATTACCTTTACATTGTGTAGCACCTACATCAATTTACCCATGGACGAAACATATTTCCTATTTCCATTATGCACTTTCCAAAAATGTTGGCAAACTTTTGATCCATAAGAAAATTGAACTTTGCAGAGGCAGGTGGGCGGAGCCTAGTGGGTCGGTCATGCCTGACTAGAGCTCCGCACCGTGACTGGAAAAGACCCGCAAATAACAGAGGAACGGAGCGGGTTGAGAGCCGGGAAAACCGCAGGAAAGGCTAACTGAAGGGTGAGAGAACATTTTGACACCAAAATGGTGTTAAACGGCACAAAAGGCAGAGGGAAAGCACATAGCAGCAGCGGCGCTCAGCATCCTAAGAGCACTGCTCTGAAAAAGGCCCCAGTCTCCTCAGATGCCCTCACCTCAGGAAAATCTAAATCCACCTCAGCTAAAGCATCTAAACAGATGGCTTCCCTGAGGAGCACCGCCACAGACAGTGAGGAGGAGGATGTAGCGCAGGATGGTACCTCACAAATAACTCAAGGGACAGCGGTCCCTAACAGCATAATGAGACAATTTGAGAAAATGCTTCACAAGGCACTGCAGAATACCTCAGATCAGATTACAACTAAGCTCACTAAAGAAATCAGAGAGCTTGATAATCGCACGGATGCTCTTGAGTCTAAAGTGGACGAAATAGAAATTTTTACTCAGGACTGCATATCTGAAATTGAAAATCTTAAGGAGGAGAACTTAACACTGCAGAGTAAGTTGGAGGAATTTGAGAACCGCGCCAGGAGGTCTAATTTAAGATTTAGAGGTATACCTGAATCCATCATTGATCTGAATGGCACAATGTTAGTGCTGTGCCAGGAAATATTGCCTGGGATACCAGCTGACAGGCTGGAAATGGACAGAGTCCACCGCGCTTTAACTCAGAGGAAAGCTGATGGTCCCCCGAGGGACATCATAGCTAAATTTCACTTCTATAAGACTAAAGAGCTAATCCTTCAGAACACCAGGGAGAAAAACAAGCTCTCTTTTCAGGGACACGACTACCAAATCTTTGCGGACATCGCAACTCACAATCAATAAGAGAAGAGCAATGAGACCCCTATTACAGGAATTGCAGCAACGCCACATTAGGTACCAATGGGGCTTCCCCTTCTCCCTGCGCTTTACTTATCAAGGCACGAAAATTGTGTGCAGGACCCCAGAACAGCTTCACCAAGCACTGATTGACTTTAAAATAATAGAGACCCCACCGACAACGACAGCTGCACGAAGAAGATCGGCATCTAACTCCCCACGCGATAGCTCACCGCAACAAAACCAGGGCAACGGTATTCAACAGCTGCATAAGCGTGGCAGATTCGTGGAACAACAGCAGGATCAAGAAGACACGATGGACTGATACCTAAGAGCTTATGCATTTACTTACCTCATGGCACACCGACTTGAATCCTTTCTGCAGATGTACCATTTGAATAGAGCAGCAGCTCTGGACTCTGTCATTTAAATGTATTTACTTTCTCTCTCTTTCTTTCTCTCTTCTCTTTCCACATATCACATATATGCCATAAGATCTAAGGCCATACATGTCGCCATCAAAAGCAATAGATGCTCCTAATCCCTTCAATGTAGGTCTATCTCACTGCTTCTCCCCTTCAGAGGGCTAGTAAGCATAGTATACAGATTGAATCCGACCTTACATATCTCTTTTCTCACTTTCCTCTTACTTTATCTAATTTTCCTCAGAGCTTCCTATATCAACTATCATCCAGTCCACTATTACCATTAGTCAACTACCCTCTGTGTTGCCTGGGATCAGACAGTCCCACGATAACCCTTAATATTAAGCAGAATGGAGGGATCCCCATAGCGTTTAATGCCCACAAGGAAGAATGTCACAGCATCCACTCCCCCTCCTTCCTAAAAGCTGGACATCTTCCCCTGACAGGTTATCTCACCTAGCTAACTACTTGTATATATTTATAGTTCTTTATACATAGTATCCTCTCGGGATACTTGCAAAAATGTTTTAGGCAGCGGGTCTCCAGGGCACGGAACCCACTTGCGCCACCATTGGTTCCCCTCTGGTCTCCGCAACCACCTGCGAGGATCAGACGTGGACCCCCTTTTCCCCTGATCGGGTTCTCCCTCCCCGGGCCAGATTTGTATGCACGTTGTTTGTTGATTTGTGCATTGTTTTGTTCATTTATAACGTTTTGTCTTTTTCTTTGAAGGCTATTGTTCTCAGTTACCCCCCCTTCCTCCCCCTCCTCAGTCTGCGGGGCTCAGTTCGGGATGTCGATGCGCAGGACACCAAGGTAAGAAGCACATGATGGTTAGGCTACCATGGCTCCCCTAAATGTATTAACCTTGAACGTGCAGGGCTTAAACATACCGCAGAAACGAGTTAAAGCTTTCAGATACTTCCAAACCAAGAAAGCGCACATTTTATGTTTACAGGAGACACATTTCACCCCTAATACGACCCCTAAGTTCTTCACGCCTCCTACCCACAGGTTTACACTGCATCAGCCCAATCCAAAAAAAGAGGTACCCTTATAGCATTTCACAGATCTACGCCATTCACTATTAAATCAGAAATCATAGACCCCGAGGGCCGATATCTCATCCTAACTGGTCATTTATTGGACAACGCAATAACAGTAGTCTCATACTATGCACCTAATTTAAATCCCCTACCATTTATGTCGCATCTCCTGCAAGTAGTAAACGCACATAAATTTGGGTCCATCTTCATCTGTGGAGACTCTAATCAAGTTCTCCTCCCTTTTCTTGACAAAACGCCCTTTTCCCCGTCCCACCAGAATAAATGGAACCTTTCCAGCCTACTGGCAAAATATAATTTAGCGGATTCATGGAGGGAAACAAACCCCACCAAACGTGGTTATACCTATTACTCGAACCCCCATAAATCGTCTAGCCGCATAGACCATATATTTCTGTCGATTGGCATGCTGCCAGAAGTCCTGGACTCAAGCATCATTCCAATTCCGTGGTCCGACCATAATGCAGTCCTCACTGTCCTATCCTCTATGATCCCCAAAAAACAAGACCCGACATGGTATTTACCTGACATTATTCTTAAACATCCCTCCTATAGGACAATAATAGAACAAGATTTAGACGAGTATATAACACTTAATACATCACCCGATGTCTCCTCGCTTACGCTCTGGGAGGCACACAAACCAGTGCTACGGGGGAAAATACAAAGGCAAATGGGGATCCTTAAAAGGGAGCGGAAACAATTATTCCACAAATTAGAGAAAGAACATGAGACAGCCTTCATGGCCTTCCAACACAGTCACACACCCGTGACAAAAGCCCCGGCTGGACAAAGCACGAACGGAATTAGACCTATTTCTTACGGACACGGCTGATAAGATGATACTTAGGCGCAAACACTCTTTCTATAATAAAGCCAATAAATCAGGCACTCTTCTTGCGAGATCGC
Source organism: Rana temporaria (assembly GCF_905171775.1). Taxonomy (NCBI): domain Eukaryota; kingdom Metazoa; phylum Chordata; class Amphibia; order Anura; family Ranidae; genus Rana; species Rana temporaria. Next base: position 188,888,588 of record NC_053493.1, on the reverse strand, counting down.
TCAATTCCATCAATAAAAACTATAAACCGATACATCTTAAAAACAACAAATGGCAACTTCTCTAGTAACCCAGTCAAAATTGTGCAAAAATTTAGCACACATCTTAAAAAACTGTACACAGAATCAAACTCTTTTAGCGAAAGGGAAGCGGATGCCTTTTTTACCAATTTGCAATTGCCTCGACTAAATGAATCACACAAAAATTTGTTGGATGCACCAATCACGCAAGAAGATGTCATGTGCGCCATTAAAGAGCTAAAATTAAATAAACGTCCGGGCCCGGATGGATTCACCGCGAGATACTATAGAACGTTTAGTAATCAACTTTCCCCAATGATGGTGGTGGCCTTCAATGATTTATTGAGCCAGAAATCCTTTAGGCAGGAGTCCCTCACAGCACTATCTGCATGATACCCAAGCCACACTCTGACTCAACCCTATGTGACAACTACCGTCCGATATCCATGCTAAACACAGACGTGAAGTTACTCGGTAAAATATTGGCCAATAGGCTAAACAAAACAATAGGATCCTTGATTCACCGGGACCAAGTAGGCTTCATGCCCAGCAGGCAAGCAGGCGATAACATCAGGAGAGCAAGCCTGTTGGCATGTATAGCTAAAAAAAGGAAGATCCCTGCCTGTTTTCTCTCTTTGGATGTCAGACAGGCATTTGACTCAGTCTCATGGGCGTATATGGAATTTGCACTGAAAAATGGGGCTTCGGCCCCAACTTTATAAGCTGGGTTCTGCAACTTTATCGAAACCCGAAAGCATATGTGAAATATGCAGGCTACAAGTCGGAAATGTTTGATATCCAAAGGGGGACCAGACAGGGTTGCCCGTTATCCCCGTTACTGTTTGCCCTTCTGATTGAGCCCCTAGCCCAAAAGATAAGACTTGACCCCAAGGTGCTTGGTATTGAATTAGGGGGAGTAAAGCATAAGTTATGCCTTTACGCTGATGATATTTTGTTGTTTCTTTCCTCTCCTCAAGTCTCGGGGCCCAACTTACTCCCAATCCTACATCAATTCGCGTCAATCTCTGGTTTGGCAATAAATCCCAAAAAATGCCTAGCACTCAACATCTCCCTTTCTCATACAGAAGTATCGGCCGCCAAAGTGGGCCTCCCATTCGAATGGCCAGTCAAAAGCATCCCGTACCTGGGAGTACACTTGACCGCTGACGTCTCAAATCTTTATAGCTGTAATTATCCAGCTCTCCTGAAGCAGCTGACAAACTTAATGAAATCCTGGACACAACTCCCTCTTTCTTGGTTTGGAAGAGTCTCAGCCATAAAAATGATAATTTTACCCAAACTCCTGTACCTCTTTAGAGTGCTTCCTATACCAGTACCTGCACATTTCCTGCGGATTGTCCAAAGACGAGTTCCTCCTTTGTCTGGGGGCCCTCCAAACCTAGGATCAAACCACAAATCTTACACCTCTCAAAGACAGCCGGGGGCTTGGTTTCCCCAATTTTGCAAAATACTATCAAGCCGCGCAATTAGCTATTCTGACTAAATATCACGCCAAGCAAGAAGCACCGATCTGGGTGTCAATTGAAGCAATAGAAAGTGATCCCATCTCAACCTCGAATTTGTTATGGGTCACCCCAAAACAACGGAAACACATAAATAATCCCATCACAAAACACACATTATCCCTATGGGACAAAGTAAAAAATAAACATCTCCTGATGTCCCCTTTAACCCCCCTGCTGTCTTTCATCAAAAACCCTGCTTTTTACCCAGCCTGGGTCTCCCCTAAATCCTTTACAGAATGGGTGGATCGAGATTGTACACAGAAATATAGGTTCTTCGACTCTACAACAATAATCCCCTTCCCATCCTTGAACAAATTGTATGGAATACCCCCAAAGGAAATCTTTCGATATCTACAGATAAAGAATTTCTTCCAACCCACAGCATGTACGACAATAGTCAACCAACCGACTATCTGCTTTTGAAACCATATGCAATAATGACCCGCACGCTAGAAAAGTTATATCCACATTGTACCTCCTTCTGCTCTCGAACTCTAGCAATAACAAAATACCATATGTCCATAAATGGGAAGAAGATTTGGGAGAGGAGCTGAGTTCGGAGCAATGGGGTCAAATATGGAACAATACCAAAACAATGTCGATTAACGTTCTAGCGGCAGAAACAAACTTTAAGGTACTTTCCAGGTGGTACTTGGTCCCTTCTAGGGTAGCCAAATTCTCGAGTAACTACTCAGAATTATGCTTCAGGAGATTGCGCAAATAGGGGGACTTACTTTCATACCTGGTGGTTGTGCCCGATAGTTCAGAAATTCTGGTCAGAGATATTTAAAATAATTAATGTACTCACGAAATAAAACGATCCCCATGGACCCAAAAACGGCCTTACTTAACCTAAAACCGGTTAATGTCCCGCACGTTCACTTTACTTTGACAAACCAGCTTCTACCGGCAGCTAAACAGACTATAGCGAAAGCCTGGAAATCTCCAAACTTACACTTGAATGAAGTTATTAACAGAATGAACGTTGCTATGGTATATGCCAAGATGTCTGCTATTGAAGCTGACACAATCACCAGATTTGAAAGCGTATGGAAGCCCTGGCTGGATTATGTAACACAAAACACATTTAATGGAGAAGTACTCAAGCCATGGTAGCCCAGTCATCTAGTTGGTGTCCGGCTCATTGATATGCACAAGGTTGGTAGGACTCCTGTTCTGACCCCGCAGACCCCTCTTTCCCGACCTCCTCCCCCCCCCTTTTTTTTCTTTTTCCTTTTTTTTTTTTTTTTTTCTCTTCCTTTTTACTTCCTTTTTCATTTCCCTCACATCTTCTACTCACCCAAGACCGATTTTTCTTTCTTTTTTTTCCTTAAGCACCCATCTTTACCATACTAATTAGATGTATAATGGATAGTCATGAAGTAACTTAGTAAATTTGTAGTCACGCGCTACTCAGGAAGCCTTAGAAGAAGCAAAGTATGCTATAGATCCTAGGGCCAGTAGCACTTAGCCACAATTCCTGGACTGTTATTAGTTTTTAGTATAGACAGGTTTAACACCTCTATGCTCCTGATTATCATTTTGTTTAATTCTTATGCCATAAGTGGAGGGAAAGGCTAATTATAGGGCCACCTCTATCGAATTTACTTACGTTATTATTTGTACACAGGCTAGATACGGAAATACTTTCTGTTCAATACCATTTAATTTTATTATTACTGTTCCCAAATGTACACTTGTCTTTAATACTGTTCAATAAAGATATATTGACAAGGAAAATTGAACTTTGGCTTAAGTGATAATGTTTTTTCCATCTATATTCTCATAGGTTGACCAGTACAACACACATATTGTAGCTCAGGTTTAATAAACATAATTACATAGACCATATTCTTTGCGTTACAATTCATGTAAGTCACAATATTTGTGATGCAACCATATTTGTAAGAATTATGGTTCCTCACGTAGGAGACGCTCTACTTGAGAAATGGTGGCAGCCACTCTGTAACACAATTTATAACTGTAGGTCTGTGTGTAGAATAGGTGAACTCTATTTATACAGTATTTACCTTTTTATTATGCTTCACAGAATAAGTAGTAACAAAATAAGTTTTGAATACATCTCTGTGATTCAACTGAGGCCAATTATTCCAAAAACTTTTTTATTTTTAAGAACTATGTAGCTTAGCTTGGTGTTTAACCCCCAGACGACCAGCTGCCGTCATTATACTGTTTTTATTTTTAAGAACTATGGCCCGGATTCACATACATCGGCGCATATTTATGCGGGCGTAGCGTATCTATTATACGCTATGCCGACGCAGCGCACAGAGGCAAGCATTGGATTCACAAAGCACTTGCTCCCACTCGCTCTTAAAGATACCCTGGCCGTCCGGTGGCCGCATCCCAGTGCGCATGCGCAGATTTACGTCAGAACTACTCCCTAAGATACGCCGGATCACTGCCTACGACGTGAACGTAACCTACACCTAGTCATTTTCACATACAACGTAAACGACAAAAGATACGATGGCTTGTGTTCCCTGGTCCATACCTTTGCATGGGTTGCGCCTCCTATATGGGGAATAACTTTACGCCGGACGTACGACTTACGCAAACCGCGTATATTATGCGCCGGGCACAAGTACGTTCGTGAATTGGCGTATCTCCCTCATTTGCATATGGAAGCGGCAAATGCGCCCAGCGTAAATATGCGCCCACGATACGCTGGCGTAGGAAAGTTACGTCGGACGGATGAAGCCTATATTCAGGCGTATCTCAGTTTATGGGCACGGCGCATACATACGACGGCACATACTTACACTTATGCGGCGTATCTCGAGATACGTTGGCGTAAGTGCTTTGTGAATCTGGGCCTATGTGTTTAGTAGGTAGCTTAGTGTTTAACCCCCTGCCGATCCTGCTAGCTGTTGTAGCTGTATGTCGGCTCCTTAAGCGGGATAGCAGGTGCATGGCACAAGAGGCAGAACAGGGACGTGTGTGTGTAAACACTCACATCCCAGTTCTGTGAGGAGAGAGAGAGCGTGAGTTCCTGCTATCTGGGAACCACGATCTCTCATATCCTATCCCCCCCTGTTAGAACACACAATAGGAAACACAGTTAACCCCTTTAAACCCCCTGGTGTTAACCCCTTCCCTGACAGTGACATCTACACAGTAATCATTGCATTTTCATAGCACTGATCGCTGTATAATTGTCAATGGTCCTAAAAATGGGTCAAAAGTGTGTCTGATCTGTCTGCCAAAATGTCGCATATCTCCGCCATTACTTGTAAAACAAATAATAATAATAAAAAATTCCATAAATCTATCTCCTATTTTGTAGACGCTATGGGCCATATTCTCAGTGAAGTTACGATGGAGTAAGTCAGATACTCCATCGTAACTCCCTTTTTTGGCCAGTGTATCTATGCTCCTGATTCTCAGAATCATTTTTGCATAGATACACTTAAGATCCGCCATCTGTAAGTCACTTACACTGGCGGATCTTAAATGCAATGACGCCGGCCGCCGCTAGATGGCATTTACGTGAAGGAGTCATTTGCGTATGCAAATGATCCTTCTACGCCGATTCCCGAACGAGTTCGCGTCGCGTAACCGTCGCTAACGTCGTTTGCGTAAGCGGAAACTTACTACTGCTATATGAGGGGTAAGTTTCCACAAGTCTCGCGTAGGCCAGGTTACGGATGGCGTCGGGTCCCCGTCGTGTTTTTTCGTCGGGTACGTCGTTTACGTAAGTCGTTCTTGAATACGACTTTACGTCAATGACGCACACGTCGGCGTCATTGACGTTTTCCGCCGAGAACTGGAGCATGCGCACTGGGCTTTTTGCAGCCCGGCGCATGCCCAGTTCTTTCGCATCGGGGGCGCGCTTCATTTGAATAGAAGACGCCCCCTTGGAGATCCGCCAGGCTACGCCGGGACACTTACACTCCGCTGTCCCAACTTATGGAGCAAGTGTTTGGGGAATACAACACCTGCTCCAGTAAGTTGGGACAGCGAGTGTAAGTGCCCTAAGCGCAGCAGGCGGATATTTAGAGAGAATATGGCCCTATAACTTTTACCCAAACCAATCAATATACATACGCTTATTGTGAAAAAATCTAAAATATGTAGAAGAATAGATATCAGCCTAAACTGAGGGGAATAAAAATATATATATAAAAAAATTGGAGATACTTATTATAGCATAAAGTACAAAATATTGTGTTTTTTTCAAAACTGTTGCTCTTTCTTTGTTTATAGCGCAAAAAATTTATTTTTGTTTACAAAAGTTTATTGAGTAGCATATTGTAGTACAAGCATAGGTAAAAATATAAAGTACAGAAATTTTTCGGAGGTATACAAATATTAAAGCAACATGTGAACAATCTTGCATTGAATATTTCTGAGTACATTCAAAATGAATATGATAACGTTATTTTAGAGATTGAGGGAATATCACAACATCATTGGAAGCAACCACAGAAAATTACCAGTATGACCACTTATCTTCAAAGATGTGAAGGCTATCGTTAATTGTGTGAAATATTCTCTCCGAAAGCTTCAATAGCTCCATTCTATCAAGAACCTGTGACCATACCAATTCCTCAGACCTCCAGTTAAGGGCTATCATCCATTGCACTGAGCTACAAAGTGAGTGGAGGAGTCTGTTGCATGGGAGTGGGATATTTGGGGCATTACCATATAGGAGGCAGATTTGTGGTGTGAGGGCAATCTTGTGTTTGGAAGAGGTTTCCATTCTGTGAGCTGCTTCCAGCCATATATGTGAGAGACGAGGGCAGCTCCAGAATGTGTGGAGTAAAGTACCGTCAGCTTGGCAGCCCCTGAAGCAGTTAGGGGATACTGAAGGGTAGAAGGAATGGATTTTGGATGGTGTGAGATACCACCTGTAAATAGCTTTATGGGTGTTTCTCTAAAGGATACCGCTTTATTGCTTTTACGGAGGTTTTCTGACATGGAGTGCCAAGTGTCAGGCGAGAGGGTGAAATCTAATTCTGTTTCCCATTGGATCATGGGATGTGATTTTTCCGGGGCAGAGGTGTCATTAAGGTGATTATAGAGCTTAGAGATCATGCCTCTATCTCTGGATGTAGATTTACATATTCTCTCGAATATCGTGATATTAGGATTTGTGGAAAGTGAGAAGTGCGAGAGAAAAAAAGATTTGATTAGCAGATATCTTTCAGATTCTGAAGAGGGGAAGTTATAGTCCTTTTGGAAGGAATCAAATGATCTAAATGACCATTTAGACTGCAGCGAGCCTAGAGATGTTAGTCCCCTATCAGTCCAGGCGGAAAATAGATGATTGTTTGTATATGCAAGGGGTAGTCTGGGGTCACCTAAGAATGATGTGAGTGGAGAGATTTCTGAAGCCAGTGAAAAAATGTCTCTGGAGGTTTGCCAGAGTTTGAAGGCATGAGCTACTATAATATTGCGTTTAATTAGGTCTCGGTAAAGAACATATTTGGACCAAAGAATTCCCTGAAGGTGTAACGGTTGTATGGATGAGGTCTCAAAGCTAATCCAGGGGATATTTTTATTGGGGAGTACCATTGGGAAATCTGGGAGAGACGTGCGGCTAGGAAATATTTCCATAGGTTGGGAAGACCCAAACCACCCTTGGATTGAGATCTATATTGTAAAGCGTAGCTGTATCTCGGTTTTTTGTCTGCCCATATAAATTTGTTGATGCTTTTTTGTAGTGCTTCGAGTTTAGATTTAGGGACATTAATTGGTATGGTACGAAAGTAATATAATAATTTGGGGAGTATATTCATTTTAATTGCACAAACTTTGCCCAAAAATGAAATATGATATTTGGACCAGGTATTCAGGAGGGTGGTAATACGAGCGAACAAGGGGGTGTAGTTGGCCTTAAAGAGACCATTATGAAGTGGGGTGATGTTGACACCTAAATATTTGATTGAGGATGAAATCCATGTGAAGGGGAAATTGGTTTGGAGAAGAGTGAGTGAGTCTGGGGGGATGTGATGGGTAGAGCGGAGCACTTGCTGAGATTGATTTTGAGTCCGGATACTTTGTGGAAGAGTTCTAGGACTTTAAGTAGTATGGGTAGGGAGGTATGGGGATTTGTAATATATATCAGAGCATCGTCAGCGTACAGACTAATTTTATATTCCTGATGCTCTTTAGAATAGCCCTTTATGTCTGGGTTTGTTCTAATAGCTTGGGCAAGTGGCTCCATAGCTAGGGCGAAGAGGAGCGGGGATAATGGGCAGCCCTGTCTTGTTCCTCTGCCCAAGGGAAGAAGTCAGAGTTGATACCAGGTAAACGGAATGCGTGTTTGTGGGGAGCTATAAAGAGCGTTAAACCCCTGCAAGAATGCTCCAGAGATTCCAAATCTGGGTAGTAAATAATTTAGGTAAGTCCAGCTGACGCTGTCGAACGCCTTGTGAATATCAAGGCTAAGGAGACATGTTTGGCGAGCATGAAGATTTGCATCCTGGATTATGTTGGTAACAAGCTGATATTATCCGTGATCTGCCTATTGGGGATGAAACCTGATTGGTCAATGTGCACTAATGGGGAAATCACCCTAGCAAGTCTATCTGCCAGGATTCTGCCAAAGATCTTAAGATCATTATTTAGGACCGAAATTGGTCGAAAATTTTGGGGGAGTGAATGGTCCTTATTGGGTTTGGGGATAAGGGAAAGGTTGGCCAAAAGCATTTCCTTTGGGAAGGAGTTACCTTCTAGTATGTGATTGAATAGATTTTTAAATGAGGGGCAAGAAGGGGGGCGTATTTTTTATAGTACAGGGAGGTGTAACCATCAGGGCCAGGCGCTGTAGAGGATTTAAGAGATTTAATGATAGATGTGATTTCCTCAACAGTACATGGGGAATTGAGAGAGTCTAAGCTTTCTTGTTCTAGGGAAGGGAGACTGAGGCTGTCGAGCCATGATTTCGCGGCTAAACCAGGGGGAGTGTTGGGATCTGACATAAGGTCCCTATAAAAGGAGGTGAATATTTCCATTACTTTTTGCGGGTGGGAGACTAAGTTACCATTATTGTTTCTAAGTTTATATGTGTGGGTGGGATTACTGTCTTCTTTGAGTTTCCTTGCGAACATTGCTGAGTGAGAGTTACAATGTAGCATATATTTCGCTTTGGAAAATCTAAGCGATTTTTCTACATTGGCGGAGAGGAGTAAATCAAGGGATTTTCGTGTATCTTGTATTTGTTGAGTGATAATAGGATCAACTTTGTGATGTAGTTTAATGTATAGATGATGAAGTTCGTTGGTAAGACGCTTAATGTCTGTCTGTCTTTCTTTGTTTTTTGATGCTGCCAAGCTAATAATATGGCCTCGTAGGACCGCTTTATGGGCGACCCATATTGAGGTGGGTGGGGTTTCATCATTGATGTTGTCTGAGAAATAGTTTTCTATGTGTGTGGAAATAGTAGACTTACAAGAAGAGTTGGTTAGAAGGGAGTCATTGAGGCGCCAGTTGAATGGGGAGGGGGCTAAGCCAATATATGAGGTGGTGAAAGTACAGATATTATGATCTGACCATGGGCATGGGTGAATTTGAGCCTGTGTAGAATTAGCAAGGAGAATGGGGGGTAGAGAATAGATAGTCAAGCCTGGCGTAACAGTCGTGCGGGTGTGAATAATGGGTATAGGCCTTGATACCAGTGTTATGAGCTCTCCAGGTGTCTAGTAGCTGTGTTTTGTTAATCAAACGATTAATGGTTTTAGAAAATGATTTCGTATGTGGGGATACATTGCTCCTATCGAGGAATGGGTGAGCAGCCAGATTAAAATCTCCACCTATCAATATGTGGGGTGAATGGTATCTATCTAGGGCCTCAAAAAAATTGAGAAAAAAGGATGTGTGTGTATCATTCGGGGCGTATACAGATGCTATGGTGATCTCCCTGTTATTAATAGTTCCCTTGAGTATGATAAATCTACTTTCAGGATCTCTAAATACGTGCTGTATATCAAAAATTATTGAGTTGCGAATAAAAATGGCGACGCCCCTAGTTTTGTTATTATATGTGGTAAAATATGTCTGATTGTAGGATTTATGAAAATATTTGGGGTGATTAGAGGATGCAAAGTGAGTTTCCTGGAGAAGAATAATGTCAGCCCCTAGCTTTTTGTATTGTTGAAAAGCCTTTTTGCGTTTGTTGGGGGAATTAAACCCATTAGTATTGTGTGAGAGAAATCTAAGACCCATGACTAAATTTAAAGTAGACTATCAGCAGAACCACAGATAAGAAAAGAATCTGCCTGTACAGAAATATTTCAGATTGTGTCAAGTGAACATAAATTGAATTATTCTCACTATTGGTGTGCCATAGGCAAAGTAAGCCCAAGAAGTGTTTATATGGAGATAATGTAATTGTTGCACACATTGGATTGTAGAAAGCAAAAATATATGATACATGTTGGTTGCGTATACCTATATGTGAGGAGGATCTAAAATTCTTATACTCTATGCTCGTAAGAAACACATTCAACTTTTTAAACGGAGCACTCGTGGTGCCATCCAGGAATATCATGATAGGTAGAAACCCATCTAACCTGGATGAATAAAATATCAATGAAGAAAAAAAATTATTAAACAAGAAAAACAATATGAAGGACATCAATAAAAAAAAGTCCTTTTCCCGCATCAGGCCTAGCCAGACCATCAGTAAGTCTAGGCGAGGACCGAGGCAGGGGTGGGGTCAATCCAGCGACGGTGGACGCACCCGGTCAAAGAAGGCAATTTAAACTGCAAAGAATCATCAAATTAGTGCATGCCTGATAGCAACGTAGAACAACAACATATAACATCATCAATGTTAAAGAACTTGGCTAGTCACGTAAACAACATCCTCCTGGTAATAGCATGAGATCAAATGACGGGTATGAACCCGTGGGCAACATCCCAGATTGATCAGCAGGGGGGGGGAGAGACACTTATAGAGCCCATGAAATGCGACACAGAGAGTGGGGATCACAACAGGAAGTCTAGGGAGTTCATCCTTTTACTGTAGAATCCAAATGCGGTATTAAATTCGGGCCAATTTGGGTGTTAGGGTATAGCAAAGCATCATACTGAAGGAGTGAGAACATGGCATGTGATAAGGATAATAGTGCAGATAATACCGACTTGAAGTGTCCAATACTTATTTATGGGAATAGGTAGTGTATCTCGATGAGCTGTAGAGGTAACTTCCCAGCCTAGATGTCTAGATGCCTCTGATAGGTAAAATGTAGATAGGGAAGAGAGTGCCATGACTTGAAGTGTTTCCTTATCATACCTAGCAGCTGGTAATATGCTTCGCTGAGCTTCAGTGAGCTGTGTCAGAGAGTTTCAAGTCCATATGTTGAGATTTAACTAGGTGATATCATATGTCAGCATAACCATGGGGGTTGAACATTTGTAAACCTGTGGTGTCTCACTCACCCCAGCCCAATCCGCACAGAGCCATCAATTCAATGCAGTCTGCATTCCATGCAGAGAGAGGTCGAATCCCAGGGGTAAACAATTTAGAAAGTACAGTCACACCTTTAAAACAGGTGGTGTGATAACATGAAGCATCCAATCAAAATAACATAGGCTAATTTTGATGGGGATTGAAGAGTCTCCTTTGATCTCTTTGGCTGCGCCTGTTGGAAGGAGTAGACCAAATAGGAGAGGGCCTTGGGGTGGAAGGGAGCCGTAGGTGAGGTTCAGGGGGCAAGAGGCCCAGCTTGATTAGGAGTTCCTTTCCTTCTATTATGTTATAAACTGTGTACGTGGAGCCGTTGTGGGGGATAGTTAGCTTGAAGGGGAATCCCCATCTGTACTTTATCCTGGCAGTCTGTAGGACCGAGGTAACCTCCTTCATCCTGCGTCTTCTGTCTAATGTAGCAGGGGAGATGTCTGGGTAGATTTGTATGCGTTTCCCTTCAAAGGAGATGTTGGGGGAATTCCTGGAGGCACGCATAATGTCCTCTTTTACAAGGAAGTCCTTCATGCACATAATGATGTCTCTAGGGGGATTTTCAGGGGGGGGTTTGGGGCGGAGGGCTCTGTGTATCCTATCGCAGGCAAATGCAGAAAGCTGCTTTTCTGGTAGGAGACTATGAAATAGTTTGGACACTGCTGGTAATAAATCTATAGTAGATTCTGGAATGCCACGTATTCTTATGTTCTGGCGGCGATTGCGATTGTCCAAATCCTCGACCTGGGCCTGCATGAACGCAAAGTTATCAGCTAAATTTTCAAAGTCCTTTCTCAGGTCATTATGAGCCAGGGAGAGCTCATCATGCTTAGTCTCTAGAAGATCCGTGCGGCTCCCTATGCTGGCTATCTCATGGGATAGTGCAGCGGTGGATTTGTGTACCTCTCTCTCAATTTTATCCACAAGCTTATCAAAAATGTGTGAGAGACTCTCATCTAGGTCGGCCTTAGAGAGAGGGGAGTTGTACTCACGGTTTTCCAAACTTTTGGGAGGCTGTGAGACGAGTTCATCATCTCCCCACACGCTGCTGCCGGCGCCATTTTGGGATTTCTTCACTGATCTTTGCTCCATGTCCAGGAGGAAGTATGTCAGCGAATGCTGCTGGTTTCGTTTTTTTTTCTTTTGGTTGCCAGGCATGCACCCCGCTTTCCCACAGGGGTGCTGATGGTTTTTTTCCTGAAACAAGGTTTGTGGCCCTGGGGAAACGGCTTCTGGATGACCGGGTGTGGCGGAGCAGTGACTAGGCACGTCCCATCAGCGTCGCGCCGCGCATGCGCCCCCCAGCGCAAAAAATTTAAACCACAGGAGATGATCAAATACCATCAAAAGAAAGCTCTATTTGTGGGAAAAAAAGGATGTAAATTTTGTTTGGGTACTGTGTCGCATGACTGCGCAATTGTCACGTAAATCGAAGCAGTGAGTGTATACCAGGGCCGGTACAAGGGGGGGGGCAGAAGGGTCGGGTGCCCTGGGCGCTACTATTTACTGGAGGAAGGGGGGCGCATGTGAAGTGCTAGCTGTGTGCTTAAAAACTGTCTGCACACACCAGCCCCTAATACCTACACCTGCAATGATGTGCCGAGTGCGCTCCTGCACCCGGCAGAAACGTAGAACAGACCAGCACTTCACTTATTGATTCCCCTGTCAGTGGAGAATCCCCCCCCCCCCCCGCAGGCGCTTGGTATTCCCTACCCCGCGTCACACACTGAGAGGCTGGCCGGAGGCGGGATGGGAACAGTGCGAGGAGGGGTGGTGGACGGCACCCAGGTGACACCATAAAGAAAGCTGGCAGTTGTAGTGGGTGCTGTCAAGCCCCCCTCCCTCCAACCCCATCATTGAAGCTGTGATAGCGGCAGTGTGAGCGGGGGAGAGGCGAGCTACGGGATCTCAGAATGTTTCGCCCCCCCTTTCTCCTGTCAGCAGTGCGGGAGGAGAGACAGCGGCTCTCTCATTACTTTCGCCGCGTTGTTAATCTTCTGGAACTACATGTCCCATGATGCTCCAGACTAGTGGAGCATCATGGGACATGTAGTTCCAGAAGATCAACAATGCGGGGGAGTCAATAAGTGAAGCGCGGTGAAAGTAATGAGAGAGCCGCTGTCTCTCCTCCCGCACTGCTGACAGGAGAAAGGGGGGGCGAAACATTCTGAGATCCCGTAGCTCGCCTCTCCCCCGCTCACACTGCCTCTATCACAGCTTCAATGATGGGGTTGGAGGGAGGGGGGCTTGACAGCACCCACTACAACTGCCAGCTTTCTTTATGGTGTCACCTGGGTGCCGTCCACCACCCCTCCTCGCACTGTTCCCATCCGGCCAGCCTCTCAGGAAAGGGACTACAGCTCCCAGCATGCACTCTGCTGGGGAAAAAAAAAATAGAGAGAAAGAGATCCCATAGCCCAGAAAGCCGGGGGAATGAATGATATACTTAACTGCTCCAAAAGACAGAAACAGAAAGAGAGGAGTGTACTGGGGAAGCCAAAGAGGGAGCCATGCTGCTGCTGCTAACCAGAACCACCAGAGAGAGCCACGCTGCTAACCAGCACCACCAGAGAGAGCCACGCTGCTAACCAGAACCACCAGAGAGAGCCACGCTGCTAACCAGAACCACCAGAGAGAGCCACGCTGCTAACCAGAACCACCAGAGAGAGCCACGCTGCTAACCAGAACCACCAGAGAGAGCCACGCTGCTAACCAGAACCACCAGAGAGAGCCACGCTGCTAACCAGAACCACCAGAGAGAGCCACGCTGCTAACCAGAACCACCAGAGAGAGCCACGCTGCTAACCAGAACCACCAGAGAGAGCCACGCTGCTAACCAGAACCACCAGAGCGAGCCACGATGCTAACCAGAACCACCAGAGAGAGCCACGCTGCTAACCAGCACCACCAGAGAGAGCCACGCTGCTAACCAGCACCACCAGAGAGAGCCACGCTGCTAATCGGCACCACCAGAGAGAGCCACGCTGCTAACCAGCACCACCAGAGAGAGCCACGCTGCTAACCAGAACCACCAGAGAGAGCCACGCTGCTAACCAGCACCACCAGAGAGAGCCACGCTGCTAACCAGAACCACCAGAGAGAGCCACGCTGCTAACCAGCACCACCAGAGAGAGCCACGCTGCTAACCAGCACCACCAGAGAGAGCCACGCTGCTAACCAGCACCACCAGAGAGAGCCACGCTGCTAACCAGCACCACCAGAGAGAGCCACGCTGCTAACCAGAACCACCAGAGAGAGCCACGCTGAGCCACTACCAGGGTACAGACATGCTACACTACTGCAGAAGTTTCGCTGGGTCTGGTAAGAGGGCCTGTAGGCAATTATCCTTTACTGACCCTAGGGACTGAGCCATTAGGAACTGCCTAAGCTGCTATCCTCTAGACCTAATACAGCCTCTGCAGGCTAGAGGATAGCAGGTTAAGCAATTGTTGACTGCCACAATGAGCTCCAATGCTGTGCTGATGGCCCGAAAATATTGTGTATGTGGGGGGGAGGGGCGCAGTTTGCCATGTTCGCCCTGGGCACCAAATTACCTTGTCCCGGCACTGGTGTATACTGTATGATTTTTAGCTGCTATTAAAATCTTTTAAATGGAATTACACTATTGTACACCTATGTTGTCCCCTGCATATATATGAGGTGATTGGTTGATCAGTATTTATACCTGGAGTGAGGAGGTGGAAAGAATTATGCGATTTATGGTTGAAGTTAGTCGGCTATCCTAAGGAACCATAGGAGAACCATCCAAGCTGCTGTCATTTATTGCAGGCTTAATTTTAAAGCCCTTAAAGCAGAGCTCAACCCTAAAGTGGAACCTCCGCTCATTGGAACCCTCCCCCCCCTCCGCTGTCACATTTGACACCTTTCAGGGGGGAGGGGGTGCAGATACCTGTCTAAGACAGGTATTTGCACCCACTTCCGGTAGTCCTCTCTGCAGGGATTCTGCAGGTAGTTGGTCACTTCCCGCCCCCACCCCGTTGTGTTCTGGGAAACACATGGCTCCCAGAACACAGCGGGGAACAGTTAATTACGGCGCTGCGCGAATCGCGCATGCGCTGTAGGGAATCGGGCAGTAAAGCCGGAATGCTTCACTTCCTGATTCCCTCACCGATGATGGCAGTGGGGGCAGCAGATAGACGAGTGATCGCTCGTCTTCTGCTGCAGATGTCACTGGACTCCAGGACAGGTAAGTTTTCATATATTAAAAGTCAGCAGCTGCAGTATTTGTAGCTTTTAATATTTTTTTAACAGCGGAGCTCCACTTTAAGGTATAGGAACACCTCGTGGGGGAGAGTGCACACTGCATGAAGACACCAATCCCACTATTTTCTCTGCTGCTATTATGGACTATTATTGTTTGTTCTGATTATTACCAAGGACTGCATTATTAAACACATTGGTCCGGATTCACAGACATCGGCGCATATTTATGCCGCCGTAGCGTATCTCTTTTACGCTACGCCAGCGCAGCACACAGAGGCAAGCACTGGATTCACAAAGCACTCGCCCCCAGTCGCTGTTACAGATTCACTGGGTTTCCTCAGCGTAAGCCAGCGTAGGTGGAAGTGGGCGTGAGCCATGCTAATGAGGCGTGACCCCATGTAAATGAAGTACTGAGCGTCATAAAGTTACGAATAACGTACAGCGCATGCACCGTCCCGTGGACGCATCCCAGTGCGCATGCTCAGAATCACGTCAAAACAACTGCCTAAGATACGTTGAATCACTGCCTACGACGTGAACGTAACCTACACCGCGTATATTATGCGCCGGACGCAACTACGTTCGCGAATTGGCGTATGTCCCTCATTTGCATATGTGCATACAAAATCAATGGGAGCTGCAAATACGCCCAGCGTAAATATGCGCCAACGATACGTTGGCGTAGGAAAGTTACGTCGGTCGGATGAAGCATATTTTCAGGCGTATCTCAGTTTATGGGCACGGCGCATAGATACAACGGTGCATACTTACACTTACGCGGCGTATCTCGAGATACATCGGCGTAAGTGCTTTGTGAATCTGGGCCATTAACTACTTGCCGACCAGCCGCCGCAGTTATATGGCGGCAGGTCGGCTCGGCTGCGCGAGATCATGTAGCTATACGTCATCTCGCATTGCTCGCCCCTGGTCCTGTCAGGGGGAGAAATGACTGTTCGCTGTTCATACATTGTATGAACAGCGATCTGTCATTTCCTCTAGTCAGTCCCACCCCCCCTTCAGTTAGAACACACCCAGGGAACATAATTAACCCCTTCCTTGCCCCTAGTGTTAACCCCTTCCCTGCCAGTGGCATTTTTATAGTAATCAATGCATTTTTATAGCATTGATCGCTATAAAAATGCCAATGGTCCCAAAAATGTGTCAAAAGTGTCCGAAGTGTCCGCCATAAGGTCGCAGTACCGATAAAAATCGCTGATCGCTGCCATTACTAGTAAAAAAAAATATTAATAAAAATGCCATAAAACTATCCCCTATTTTGTAGACGCTATAACTTTTGCGCAAACCAATCAATAAACGCTTATTGCGTTTTTTTTTACGAAAAATATGTAGAATAATACGTATCGGCCTAAACTGAGGAAAACATTTTTTTTTATATATTTTTGGGGATATTTATTACAGCAAAAAGTAAAAAAATATTTATTTTTTTTTCAAATTGTCGTTCTATTTTTGTTTATAGCGCAAAAAATAAAATCTGCAGAGGTGATCAAATACCACCAAAAGAAAGCTCTATTTGTGGGAAAAAAAGAACGCCATTTTTGTTAGGGAGCCACGTCGCACGACTGCGCAATTGTCAGTTAAAGCGACGCATTGCCGAATCGCAAAAAGGGGCCCAGTCATTGACCAGCAATATGGTCCGGGGCTGAAGTGGTTAAGCACTTGCACTTTGTGTGCCCGGGTGTCCTGCAGTTCAGTTCAGCCTCAGCCGTAGTATGCGGTGTGCAGCATGTGTCACAGCAGACAGCCAGAGGAGGAGAGGAGACTGCTTGGATTTCATCGCCTGCACGGCCAGCAGGCACAAGGCGGTATGGAAAAGACTCTTCTGCCTCCTGTTCCACACTCCAGTGCCCATGATCAGACACAACGAGCTCTTCACTTTTGGACTTGCCAGATCGCTCCTCCGCTGCCCTGATCTCTCCTGAGTCCCGCTTCAGCGCCGAGCGTGGATCTCAGTGTTGTGATGTGGCTGTGGTGGCGGCAGGGGCTGCGGGATTGTAATTCCTGCCTTCTGGAGCCAGAGGCACGTATGATGGCCGTCAGACATCTCACGGTCCCGGCATTGGACCAGTGGGACGTCCATCATATGTTCTGCAGGCTCCAGAAGGCGGGACCTGTGACTCGGCCACACTCGGCGGATCAGATCGCTCCCTGCTCGGCAGCGTTTGGGGCTAAATATTGTATGGTGCCTTTTTGAGACTCTGGGCTTTTCGGGGTCACATTCGGGGTTCCAGCCCCCCTAGCCACCCCCTCCCGACGCCTCTGCTGGTAGTGCTGTGCTTCCTTGTTAGGTAGCTTTACAGGATCTTATAAGGCAGTTCAAAAGAGTTTGTGGCAATTTCAGGCAGTAATACACAGCCAAAGTTTGACTGGATGAAATTTAACTGACACTCCATCTATTTTGGCCATATTTCAGTGGCTGCACATACATCATAAATGAGAACCAGTGGAAGTGTTGCACAAGGACAGGCTCAGAGGAGCTGGGATTTTTTTTCTACTTGATATAGTGGTGCCGAATTCTGAATGCCTGCTGTGTATTGTCACCATTTGAGTAGGCAGCTAGAATGGTGAATTCTGACAATATGGACATCATCATTCATTTTCCTGTAGTGTTCCTGCTGCAGCAGACACTGTGTGGAATAATAGGCCAGTTTAAATCTTGATCCACTGTTACTAAAGTGGAAAAATAAATGCGATATCTGGAAAAGACTTCCCTTGTCTGTAGCAGGACGATGCAACTTAATCAAAATGATTTGGCAACCGCAATTAATATACCTGCTCCATAACGCACCTTTATGGCTGGGATATAAATGGTTCAAGAATATAGAATCACTATTTAGAGAACTTATATGGAGGGGAGGCCAAGCCAGGATAAGTTTGCAAACACTCCAGCTACCAGTAAAAGAAGGGGGTATGGCGGTTCCACACCCAAAGTTATACTTTATTGCGTCACAACTGCAACATCTGGTAGGGTGTGGAACCACTGAGGGAGACGGCTTTATTAGCCGCTTGATGTTAACGGGTAATCCCCATAAATTGTTGGTGGAAGCCCTAGAGGCAGATTATTTCCCCCATAAATTTCCAACTATAAAATTGGCTATTAAAGTATGGCATACAATAAAGACCTCATTGGGATATAGTGATCAAACAGAATTCTCCCCCCTATGGAAAAACAATAATCTACAGGAAATAACAAGCATAGAAGAATCGAGAGAATGGAAGAGTCAAGGTATAACTCGCTTAAAGCACCTGTTTGAGGGTAACACCCTAAAATCATTCTCAGATTTAACAAGAGAATTTAATATTCCCAATAAAACATTCTACAAATATCTGCAGGTCCGCCATACTATTCAAGCACAATTTAGTTCTAAAACAATTGTATGGACCCAGATCCCCGTCCTTCTCAAAGTAATCAGGGCAAGTACCGCCAAGGGCTTAATAACAGCAACATATAACAGCTTGAGTACTAGTGCGATAAGCAGAGCGGGCCCGGCTAAGAGTAAAGCAGCGTGGGAAAGAGACCTGGGAACAATATCATCTGAACAGTGGGAGAGAATTCTGCATCAATGCGCCTGTGTTTCAATCGCCCCAGCGCAAAGACTGTCCCATTTGTTTTTATTGCATAGGGTATATCATACCCCGCATAAAATGTTTAAACTGGGGTGGAGACAAAACAACGAATGCCCGAGATGCAAAGATAAAGGGGATCTAATTCACATGGTCTGGAAGTGCCCCAAACTTTACGACTATTGGGTAGAAATAATAGAGAGGATAAACGAGGTATTTGGAACATCCCTCAATCCAGTGGCCAGGATATGTCTTCTGGGATGTATAGAAGATATAAGGGCACCTCAGGGCAGCATGGAAGCTATATTGAGGTGCCTTTTCCAGGCACGAAAAACGATAGCCCAAAAATGGCAGGCGCAGACCCCCCCGTCGGTAGATAACTGGTTAGCGACTATGAACCTAACAATTTCAAACGAGAGAGTATATTTTACTAGACAGGGGAACTATGGGAAATTCACTAGCATATGGGGACCGTGGCAGAGGGTGGTGTGGAACATATGACGATGGCACTTGAGGAAGTGACTCCAGGGTAACACGCCCCCCCCTCTCCCGTTGGAAGTGGCTGTTACCTATTGCGGCGGGAGCAGGGTTGATGGGTGTTCTAATGGGGATTGGCGTTATAGGGCATATGACCACAATCATCGACACAAGAGACAAGGGTAAAGTACAGCCACCCCCTCTCTTCTGTTCTCGCCTGTCCGCTCAGTGGATTAAATAATGGGGTAGTACGCTCCCTTAGGTAGTTGGGGGGAGGGTGGGGGGAGGGGGAGATTGGATATAGGGTTAGAAGACTTAGAAGATATCAGGTACATCTGATTATACAGGCTAAGAATATGCCTAGTACTGATTGTAGTATGTTGTTTTCTCTTTCTTTTCCATGTTTGTATAATGCTAGATGATTACCTGTTAAAATAATTGTCTGATGTATAAGTCATCTTAAAATCAAATAAAAAGAAATTATAAAAAAATAAAAAAGGAATAATAGGCCAGGCATTTGAGGCACAGAAGCAAGAGGAAGATGAGTATTTTGTAGTGTTTCAAGGCCTGCTTTATACAGACTCCCTCCCTGTGAGACTGCAGCAGGTACAGGAGGAGCATGAAAAGAGGGGAAGAGTATCATTGCAGCACTAAGGATGAAGACAACATAAAGCAGGCAGATGGATTTCTTCACAACCTTCCAATGGAGAATCCCTTGATTATTGGATACTGAGGATGGATCACTGGCTAGAGTTTGCCCAGTATGCAAAGGAGCTGCTGGGCTGTCCTGTAGCCAGCATACTTTCTGAGCATATAGTTAGTGGTGTGGGGGTTTTGTTACAAAAAAAATAGTCTGTCTGTCCCCAGACATATTTTACCAGCTGACCTTTTTAGAATTGAAGCAATCCTGGATCCAGAATTATGTTTTCTGTGCACAACCCTGATCTCTCTTTTCACCACTGCAAGCCTGAAATAAATATCACCTCCTGCCACCATTGGCATCTCCTGCCACCATGAAAAAATAAGGTATACAGTGGAGTAGATTGTAGCAAGAAGACTCAGTTATGATAACAGCAAGAGGGGAGGGGTGGAGGGGGTGGCTCAGAGCTGACAGGCAGGGAGAGGAGGGAGAGGAGGACACAGGAGAGACAGTGGATGACGGCAGCACATAATCTGACCACAGTGTTAGGGCTCAGCAGCCATGATAAACCGTGGTCAGTTTACAGAGGGGAGGGCAGAACCAGGGTTACAACCACTTTAAAGATAACAAGCTATGCTATGTGACTTGCTTTTAATCAGCTTGCCAATTTATGTCTGCAATCTTTAGCTTAATTGTTTAAGTATATACTTTCAGATAGATTATAACTTTGTCTCTTCTACTTCTACATCTTGAATACGTCCACTTGCTGCCACACAAAAAAATAGCTGCTAAAACCTAATACAGATCTAATAAACACTTTATTTGATGGAAAAAAAATCATATTGGGTTGTTGCTGCTGCTGTATGCAAGCCAATTAACAATGTAAAAGTAAACTAAATTAATTTGGTATCACTGATGCTGTCCCTAAAAATCCTAATGTTCTGTAAAACCCAGTATAGCTTTAATGTGGTTGAAAACCCTTACATATACCTAGTGACTAGCCTCGGTGAGACACTGAAATTAAACAAATCCTCCTACAAGTTTTTTTATTTGGAGCCTTCTCTTCCCTGCAGCTGTTCAAAGTGCAACATAGCTAACAGAAAGTGGGGGGTGGAGAGCTGAAGTTACACTCTGCTTAGCTCAGTAAGGGGAGCTCTAAGATCTGATTGGAGGTAAGGGACATCCCCTTTACATAGAACACATAGCTTGAGGGTGTCAATCACAGTCTGTGTGCTGGAGCTCCCTCCCCATTAACTTTATTTTCCTGGTGTCAGGAAAACCTGTCACAAGTGACTCATGCAAATAGCAGAGGAATAAGGCAGCAGACATAAATAACACTTACAGCTCTGGATTGAGACAATCACACACTATAGAGGGTATGCTTTGTTAATATTTCATGCCAGAGGTTTACAACTACTTCAAGGCATCCCAAGGCATGTCATTTAAAGTAATTGCCTATTTTATTTGTTGCCCTTTACTCCACCTTGAGAAGGCCCTCTTCCCTCTGAACTATAATTTTTACTTATTTTTTTGTGCTTTGGAACGTATTAGGGTTGTGCCGATCCCAGCTTCCAATATCAGTATCGGTGTACTTGGATTCGTGCAAATGCTACGATGCTTTACCTGATACCTGGGCAGTCAGGGATGATCGATGCGGCAGTGTGGGGAGTTACAAGCACCGATTTCTTTGTACAGATTTCAATAAAGCAGCTGACAAATGCTTCTGCTCCTCTCTCCTCCTCCCCCCACACAGCTTTCAGCTGCTTTATTGAAATCTATACAGGGAGATCAGTGCTTGTAACTCTCTGCACCACCGCACCAATATTCCCCAGCTTTCCTCTGTGTCCTTCTCCATGTCCTTGTCTGGTCCCCCTCTGTGTGCTCTTTTGGTCCTTCTCCAGTCCCCCTCCGTGTCCTTTGTGCTCCTCTGGTTCCTCTCTGTGTCATTTGTGTTCTTCCAGTCCCCCTCCATGTCCTTTGTGCTCCTCTGGTCCCCCATCCATGTACTCCATGCTCCTCCAGTCCCCCCTGTTTCCTCCATGCTCCTCCGGTCCTCCTTCATGCTCCTCCGGGTCCCCCTCTGTCCTCCTTTTGGTCCCCCCATGTCCTGGATCTGTCAGGATGGAGAGCGGAGGAAGGACCTGTCATTTATCACATAGATCACAGACTCTATCCGTTCATAACTGAGCATTGTGTTTATGATGCTTCAGTTTATGAATGGAGAGGAGCCTCTGTCTACTGTCCATTCATCTTCAGTGCAGCTGAGGCTGCAGAGAAAGGGACTGGGGAATCCTTAGTCCCTTTCTATGTTTCAAAGGGGAGATGTCAGGGGACTGTTTAGACCCCTGATATCTTATCAAAGCCCCCCCAACAGGGCTGATAAAAATAACACAAAAAAAAATGTAATAAATACGTAAAAGTAAAAATTGTAAAGAAAAAAAATGTGTAAAAAAAGCACTGACACCCCCCCCCCCCCCCCACACACACACAAAGCATTGTAAAAAATTTGGCCCG
This sequence comes from Rana temporaria, assembly GCF_905171775.1. Classification (NCBI taxonomy): domain Eukaryota; kingdom Metazoa; phylum Chordata; class Amphibia; order Anura; family Ranidae; genus Rana; species Rana temporaria. Next base: position 188,866,180 of record NC_053493.1, on the reverse strand, counting down.
GATTCAAAGCCATTGGCGCATATTTATGCCGGCGTAGCGTATCTAATATACGCTACACCGACGTAGCGCAGAGAGGCAAGCACAGAATTCACAAAGCACTTGCCTCCCAAACTGCTCTGGGTTTCCTCGGCGTAATCCGGCGTAGGTGGAAGTGGGCGTGAGCCAAGCTAATGAGGCGTGACCCCATGCAAATGATGGGCCGAGCGCCAGACAGATACGAATAATGAACGGCGCATGCGCTGTCCTGTGGACGCATCCCAGTGCGCATGCTCAGAATCACGTCGGAACGAATGCCTAAGATACGACGGATCACTGCCTACGGCGTGAACGTAACCTACACCCAGCCATATTCACGTACAACGTAAATGACATAAAATACGACGGCTTGAGTTCCCTGGTCCATATCTTTGCATGGGTTGCGCCTCATATATGGGGAATAACTTTACGCCGGATGTACGACTTACGCAAATCGCGTATATTATGCGCCGGGCGCAAGTACGTTCGTGAATCGGCGTATCTCCCTCATTTGCATATGTGCATAGAAAATCAATAGGAGCGGCAAATGCGCCCAGCGTAAATATGCGCCCACGATACGACGACGTAGGCAAGTTACGTCGGTCGTAGGAAGCCTATTTTTAGGCGTATCTCAGATTGTGGGCACGGCACATAGATACGACGGCGCATAGTTACACTTATGTGGCGTATCTCGAGATACGTCGGCCTAAGTGCTTTGTGAATCCGGGCCTATATATTTAAATTATAAAAAAATAATAAAAACAATAAATCAGTGCTGCATATTAAATGACATTAAAATATGTATCAGTAATCTGTATCGGCGAGTACTTGAAAAAAGTATCGGTTCTTAAAAAAAGTGGTAGTGCATATCTCCCAGGACACTGTCCGGTTCCCCATTATATTTTTTTTTTATAACAATCCTTTACCTACTAGCCTATAAATTAGCCAATACTGAATTATAAGAGTCAGCGCCAATTGATTTCAAGGGGGTTCAGATTCAGCACTCCAACATTGGTAAAGTTTGATAAACCTACCCTGAACCAAACTTGTGTATGTTCAACTCATCGCTGTCAGTGTTGAATTGTGTCTTTCCACCTTCTAACTATTACTTTTCCTGGAAGGCTTAAACTGTTAGGTAATTGAAAATGAACAGATTCACTGGCTGGATAAGCCAAAAAAGAAAACAAATTTAAGGATTGATAGCCTGCAATATATCACATATTTGCCTACATCGTGCGGAGCAGAACAGCAGCCCTTTAATTCTGCTTTATACCACAGCGTGTTGGAGCAGCAGTGTGGTCAAACCAGAGACCCTTGATGAAGGTAACTGAGGACTCCCGGTCGTCTGTGAAACAGAACAGCGTGACAGTGTGGTCGCAGCAAACAGACTGAGATCCTGTGGAGTGGAGGCATCCATCTGTCTGGACCTCGTGTGGTGAGAGGGCTGATGCCCAGAACTTTGTACTGCTTTTCATACACCTAGACTGATTGCATAGTGTTGCTGGGACCGGTAGTTCCACAGAACAGTTCAGTTCAATAGAGTCACCTGTGCATAGGCCTCAAGCTGGATTTAACTATTAAGTGACTACCGCTGGAGGTACATTTCTAAGAAGGAGTACACAGATACCTTTCACAATTGAAGTTACTGTTCTATATTGTTCTACATTATTTCGTTGATTAGAGAACCCTTTGGATTACAAATAAGTTAAAGTGCACCAACGTATTTACAATAGACTTCATCGCTGAGGAACATTCTGGAATTATCTGGGCCAGGAATAATCAAGATTACCAGCAACTGTACTTAAAGGAATTGCCCACTAGGGGGAGCTCGCGAGCATAGACTATCTATAGCTACTTGCAAACTTGATAACATTGGCTCAGATTCAGGTACGACTTGCGCGGGCGCAATCGCGATTTGCGTCACGCAAGTACGGATTTGCGGCCAGGCAAATTTGCGGGTGACCCAGAAAGCAAGCTAAGCCTGAAATGTGCCATTTTTCCACAGAGGCAGTTTCTCTGCCCCAGCGCAATTAAGGGGCAATTTTGCTCAGGGGGCAACTTGCGCTCTCATGGTTTTCCCTCAGCAAATATGCAAATGAGGAACTACCACTGATTCAGAAACTTGCGCGTGTGAGGCGCATTTTGCGCACAAAGCACGCAAGCTGTTCGGGCCGCGCAAATTTGCACTTTATAAAAGCAGGGGCAAGTTGGCAACAGATGGCCACAGGTCAGCTGGAGAGCAACTACAGCAGCACCAATACGGACGAGCTGAACAAGCAGAGCACCCACACTTTCTGGATCTCACATCTGTGTGCCAACATGCCAGGGGCAGCTATGGTTCTAGCAATACTAGAGAGTGAACCGACTCGTAGGAGGGCACGGGAGAGGGTATACCGAGTGCGCAGGAACATCTTTGACATGAGTGATATTGAGGTGTATCGCATGTTTAGATTCAGCCCTGAAGTCATCCTGGACTTAGCCACAATCCTGCTTGATGACATCACCAGCCAGACACATTGTGGACATGCAGTGCAGCCACTGGTCAAGGTAGTGGCAACCCTCCATTTCCTGGCCAGTGGATCTTTTCAGCGCACAGGTGGAATGGTGGCTGGGATGTCCCAATCAAGCATGAGCAGGTGTGTGCACCAAGTTATTCCTGTAATCCTGAGACGCATGTCCCACCAGTTCATCAAACCAACCCAGGATGACCTGCGGCAGAAGGCAATCTCAGATTTCTACCAAATTGCCAGATTCCCATGCACTGTGGGTGCCATTGATTGTACCCATGTGGCACTACGGCCCCCCCGTGAACTAGAGCATATCTACTGTAATCGGAAGCACTGGCATTCCATAAATGTCCAGGTGATCGTGGATGCCCATGGCTTCATATGGCATGTCCGTGCCAAACACCCAGGGTCCTGCCATGACAGTTTCATCTACCGTCAGAGCAGCATCCCCACCGAATTTGAACAGAACGTGTATGGGAACAACTGGCTGATTGGTGAGTGACATGGGTGTCATGTATGACTGTCCCCCCCATGATGCAGACATCACGAGGGGCACATGCATGACTAACATCCTCCTGTCTTTTCCCTTCCAGGTGACGCGGCATATGCACTGGGACCCCATATGATGACCCCATTCCGGAACCCCCAAACCCCAGGAGAGGAAAGATACAATGAAGCACACGCACGTACCCGTGCAGTAATGGAGCGCACATTTGGCCTCCTGAAGTCCTGTTTCAGATGCCTGGATAAATCCGGGGGGACCCTGTTGTATTCCCCAAACTTTGTGTGCCAGATCATCGGGGCATGTTGTATTCTGCACAACTTTGACCAGAGAAAGGGCCTGCAGATTGACATATGTGATGACCTGACCCCCGAACCACACAATCCCCCCCCAAGCAACTCTACCCAATCTACTGAGGGAAGAGCAATCAGGAGTGGTCTCGTGGAACGTCTCTTTTCACGTTAAACACACACAATAATCATGTCACAAGTATAATGCACGCGTTCACACCACTGTGGTCCCTAGCACACACACCCCACATGCACCCAAAATTGGATTAGACCCAAGGATACCCCATGGTATTAGGGAGCAGCAACGCCGCGTCAAGGCTCCAATTATGTTGCTGTCCATTCATACACCTTTCACATGGCAGAGGGTGACACCCCTTTTCCAGCAGGAGTGACACCCCCCCCTATTCACACACCAGTCACACTGTAGTATACACTCCTCACCGTGTGTAGGGACTACAAAATAAAAAAAACTCAAACTTTGAGTATTATGAAAATAAAAAATAAGCTCAAAATCTGAGCATAAACAAAAAACAAGCTCATAATCTGAGACACCAAAAAAAAAAAAAAAAAGTAAATTTTCTTTTTTTTTTGGACATCCTTGGCCCAAGGGTGCCCCGGCTCTGGCTCCTCAGACGCCGTGGTTGAGCCCGTGGTGGGGATGGAGGGGGGGGAGCATCAACCCCTACTTCCTCTCTCCTGGCAGGTGGTGCCTGCATGCCCTCCATGGCGTTGGCCAGGCGGTTGAGGACGTTGTTGGTCTGTCCCAACATCCTCATCTGCCATGTGGTGGTGATCCTGAGCTGCCTTCGGGTTAATCTCCCCTCCTCCCGCACAGCAGCAGTGTTGGCCTCCACCGCACCTGCCAACCTGCTCACCTCCGATGTTAATAATGTGGTGGCATCCTGCTGTTCAACCAGACAGGTCACAATGGCTGCGCAGTTACCACTAACATCCTCCAGGGTCTCAGTCTGTCGGTCCCCCAGGTCAGCATGGAGGGTGAGGGCCTGCTGTACAGAGGAGGAGGAGGATGATAGGGTGTCTGCCACCCGCCTCAGGTCTCCCACCATCTCCCCTATATGGTGGGTCTGCCGGGCCTGCTCCTCCTGCAGACCCTCACGGAGGCTGGAGGGTACACCCTATCCAAATATATCACGTCCACAGCCACGCCTCTGTCCAGGGTTTTACTTACCTCTTCATAAAAGGAAATCAGGTTTGTCTGACAACTTCTGTCTTTCATGAATCCATGTTGTCTGCTGCTTAAATAGTTTTTTTCCTGCAAGAACTCATCCATGTGGTCTTTTATTAAACGTTCCAGTATCTTCCCAACTATAGAAGTTAAACTAACAGGTCTATAGTTACTTGGTAAAGACTTTGTTCCCTTTTTAAATATGGGCACCACATTGGCCCTGCGCCAATCCAGTGGTACTATTCCTGTCTTTAATGAGTCCCTAAATATTAGATACAGTGGCTTTGAAATGACAGAGCTCAACTCACCTAGGATCCGTGGATGGATGCCATCAGGTCCAGGTGCTTTATCCACCTTTATTCTGTCTAAATATTTCTGGACCATATCACTTTTGAGCCATTGTGGATTTGGGGCTGTGTCACTCCCACCCCCATTTTGGACATGAGCTCCCCCATGCTCCATTGTATACACAGAGCTGAAGAAAACATTTAGTAAATTTGCCTTCTCTTTGTCCCCAGTCACCCACTCTAGATTATTTTGTAAGGGGCCTACATGCTCAGACTTCACCTTTTTACTATTAATATATTTAAAGAATTTTTTGGGGTTTGTCCTACTATCTTTTGCAATCTGTCGTTCGTTTTGAATTTTTGCATCCTTGATTTCCTTTTTGCATATCCTGTTATATTCTTTGTAACATTTAAACAACACTAGTGTTCCTTCATTTTTATATTTTTTAAAAGCTACTTGCTTATTGTTTATAGCTTTTTTAACTTTGACCGTGAGCCACATAGGTTTTATTTTTAGCCTTTTAAACTTATTGCCCATGGGAACATACTTTGCAGTGAGGTTCCACACAGTCTTTTTGAAGAATTCCCATTTCTGTTCTGTGTTCATCTGTGCCAATAGTCCCTCCCAGTCCAAGTCCTGGAGAGCAGCCCTCATCCTTGGAAAATTTGCTCTCTTAAAATTTAGTGTTTTAATATTTCCTGTATGTATTTCTTGCTTATAGTTAACATTAAATGAAATCATGTTATGATCACTGCTACCCAGGTGTTCCTTTATCTGAACATTAGTAATAAGCTCTGCATGGTTTGAAATTATCAGGTCCAACAGGGCATCATTCCTAGTTGGGGCCTCAATAAACTGCACCATAAAATTGTCCTGCAATAGGTTTTTAAATTTTTGTCCTTTAACTGTCCCAGAAGTGCCATTAATCCAGTCAATTTCTGGGTAGTTAAAATCCCCCATTATTATCACCGTCCCAGACCTTGCAGCCCTTTCCATCTGTGCAAGGAGCTGAGTCTCCACCTCCTCATTAACATTGGGTGGTTTATAACAAACTCCAATGATTAATTTTGAACTACGCACATCTGTATGCAGTTCCACCCATAATGCTTCAGCCTCATCACACTCTCCATCAACCACGCTTGCTTTGAGGTCACTTCTCACATAGAGACAGACCCCTCCACCTTTCCTTTTTACCCTGTCTTTCCGAAAGAGAGCATAGCCAGGAATATTAATAGCCCAGTCATGTGAGGATTGAAGCCAAGTTTCAGCAATACCGATTACATCATTGTGTGAGGTGTGTTTGCTCCTGAGAACTGCATTCAGAAGAAAGTAACAACATTATTGCATGTCATTGTGTATTTTACATGTGGTATTGTGGTCCTAGCAACACGTGGGACTCACAATACATTTACATTTGCCTGTTGTGCCAAGGGAGGGTTCAAGCCACTTAAAGGGGCTGATAGGTCAGAGAGTAGACCCAAAACTAATCAGAAGCTCCTACGGGCAGGCCCGATCCGCCCTATAGGCTCACTATGCAAGCCGCTTAGGAGCCCACAAAGCTGCGGAGGGCCCCCCCAAATTACTAGAGGCCCCGCCTGGTGAGAAGTCATTTTCGGCCCCTCACATCGCTTCTCAACTCGCTGGCTGCATGGGAGAAGAGGTAAGAAGTCAGCACCCCCCGCTTCTCACTTTAATGTAAGATGTCATTTCCGACAGCCGAACCCTCCTCCCTCTACTTTAATCAACTTGTGACATGTCAATGTCGGCATCGCCCCCCCCCCCCCCCGATTCTCAACTTTAATGTGACATGTAATTTTTCTTAGGGCCCCAGGGAGGTCAGGATTGGCACTGCCTACGGGAGTACCGCTACACACTATTTTCAAACAGCGCAAAGCATAGAATAGTTTACACATTAATACATAGCTCTCTGTACCTATTTTTGTATATTTAAAGGGGAGTTCCACCCACAATTTCACTTTTTAAATATAAATACCTCTGTAATACACAAGCTTAATGTAGTCTAGTAAAGTTAGTCTGTAAACTAAGGTCCGTTTTGTTAGGTTGTTAGAGCATTTAGTTAGTTTATAATCTAGAAATAGACCGTGGCCATCTTAAGTGTGGGCATCATGAAGCCAGACTGTATGACTTCCTGGATTTCAGCCTTGCAGATCTCGCACATGCTCAGTGCTGCTGTCATGGAAGCATGAATCAGACGTACAAAACAGATAAATTAAATAAGAAGACTTTATTGGAAACCAAACAGCAAGGTCAAAGTCCACATTGATGATCGAAACAGCCAGAAGAGTCGTCCAACGGTGCCAGGGTCGATAGCCAGGGATGGGAGTCAGCCAAGCCAGAGTCTGTAGCCAGAGACGGGGTGAAACGAAGCCGGTAATCAGGAACCAGAAGGGACGTCCGTAGCCGGGTCGGTGACCAGGAGCAGGCAGCATGATCACAGAAGGAGTAACAGACAAAGGCCCAAGCGAGGAAATGCTGCAGCTGCAGTCATATATATATGCTGGGAGGCCAGCTCCTCCCAGTGGGAAGGAGAAGCCGCAGTGTGAGGCAGGTTACAAGAACCCCATGAAGCAAGATGGCTGCCAGCACATGTCAGTGATGAGAAGCCTGCAGAGAGGTAAGACCATGACAGTACCTCCCCCTCAAGGGCCCCTCCCCCCGTGGCGCGAAATACGGCTTCTGGGGAAAGCGCGCGTGGAAGGCTCGGAGGAGGACAGGAGCATGGAGATCTGCGGAAGGAACCCAGGAACGCTCCTCTGGACCATACCCACGCCAGTGGACCAAGAACTGCAACCGGTCACGGACCAAGCGTGAGTCCAGGATATCGCTCACCTCGTATTCTTAATGATCGCCCACCTGGACAGGACGAGGCTGAGGAACCGAGGAGGTGAAGCGATTGCATATTAGTGGTTTCAACAGGGAAACGTGAAACACATTGGAAACCCGCATTCCAGGTGGAAGCGCGAGGGCATAGGCAACTGGGTTCACCCTGCGGAGCACACGGAAGGGACCAACAAAGCGAGGAGCCAGCTTGGGAGTAGGCACTCGGAGTTTGAGATTGCGAGTGGACAACCATACACGATCTCCGACCTGGTAGGAAGGAGCAGGCAACCGTTTGCGATCAGCCTGGAGTTTCTGGCGCTGCGCAGAGACCCTGAGGGACCTCTGAATCTGTACCCATGAAGCACGTAGGGCAGAAAGGTGGTTCTCCACAGCCGGAACATCATGGGGAGAGAATGACTCCGGTAATACGGCAGGTTGGAATCCATAATTGGCCATGAAGGGAGACATCCCAGAGGAAGAGTTAACCGCCGTGTTCCTGGCAAACTCAGCCCATGGCAGAAGGTCAGCCCAATTGTCCTGATGATCGGAGACATAGCAACGAAGAAATTGCTCCAGGGCTTAATGGGATCGCTCTGTGGCCCCATTGGACTGAGGGTGGTAAGCCGAGGAGAAGGAGAGTCGAATACCCAACTGAGAGCAAAAGGCACGCCAGAACCTGGACACAAACTGACTCCTTCGATCCGAAACTATCTCCTTGGGCAAACCATGCAACCGGAAGACCTCCCTGGCGAAAACCGTGGCCAATTCCTGTGCAGTGAGTATCTTCTTGAATGGAACACAGTGGCACATTTTGGAGAACCGATCCACTATCATAAGAATGACCGTATGGCCTCGGGACACAGGAAGGTCCACAATGAAGTCCATCCCAAGGTGTGACCATGGGCGCTCCCCATTGTTAATGGGCTGTAGAAGTCCCAACGGAAGGTGCCGGGGGGATTTATTCTGGGCACAAACAGAGCATGCCGCTACATACGCGGCAATGTCAGACCGTAGAGAAGGCCACCAGAACAAACGTGAGACAGCCCAGGACAGCTGATTCTTTCCAGGATTCCCCGCGGTCTTGGAGTTATGGTAGGTTCGCAACAACCGGGTGCGCAACTCCTCAGGCACAAAGCACCTACCATTGGGTCTCCTGGAGGGAGCACCGGATTGAGCCGCCAGAATCTGCTCTCCAAGGGGAGAGGTCAAGCTGGTGCGGATGGCGGCCAGGATCTGATTAGGAGGTATGACCGAAGTCGGTATCGAATCCTTCTTGGACAGTTCGGAGTATTGACGTGATAAGGCATCCGCACTGATGTTCTTGGAACCGGGTAAGTAGGTGACCACGTAATTAAAGGAACAGAGCCCATCTGGCCTGACGGGGTGTCAATCTCTTGGCCTCCGAAAGGTACGTCAGATTCTTGTGGTCCGTCAGGATGAGAACCGGAACCACAGAACCCTCGAGCAGATGCCTCCATTCTTTGAGAGCCTGCACGATAGCTAACAGCTCTCTGTCGCCAATCTGGTAGTTGCATTCCGCGGGAGACAGCTTCCTGGAGTAGAACCCACAGGGAAGCAGAGGGCCCTCTGGTGTCCGACACTGAGACAGAAGGGCGCCTACTTTCGTCTCAGACGCATCCACCTCAAGGACGAAGGGCAACCCAGGATTGGGAAGAGACAGTATAGGAGCCGAGGCAAAGGCTGATTTTAGAGCATCAAAAGCCAGGATGGCCTCGGCCGGCCAATCATGGGAATTACTGCCCTTCCTGGTCAGATCCGTGAGAGGCTTGGCCAGCATGGAGAAGTCCCTGATGAATTTCCGATAATAATTGGCGAAGCCCAAAAAGCGCTGCAGGGAACGAAGACCAGTGGGCAGTGGCCACTGTAGGACTGCCGAAACCTTCTCAGGGTCCATGGAGAACCCCTCCGCGGAAATGATGTAACCTAAGAAGGTTACCTGGGACCGGTGAAATTCGCATTTCTCGAGCTTACAGAAAAGCTTGTTCTCTCGTAACCGTTGCAACACTCGCTTGACGTCCAGGATGTGGACTTCCATGGATTCAGAGTATACCAAGATATCGTCCAAATAGACCACTACACACTGCTGCAAGAGGTCACGAAAAACATCATTGATAAATTCCTGAAAGACTGCGGGCGCATTGCACAACCAAAAGGGCATAACCAGGGATTCATAATGACCGGTCCTGGTGTCATCACCCTCCCTGATCCTTACAAGGTTATATGCAGCCCTCAGGTCTAGTTTGGTAAAGACCGTTGCCCCCTTGAGACGGTCGAACAACTCGGAAATCAACGGAATCGGGTATGCATTCTTGATCGTAATGCGATTTAGGCCCCTGTAGTTGATGCAAGGCCTCAATTCTCCGCCCTTCTTCTTTACAAAGAAAAATCCAGCCCCCGCTGGAGAGGAGGCTTTGCGAATGTGCCCCCGGGAAAGCGCCTCTCTCACATGGCTTTGTTCTCAGCAACCGACAGTGGATATACCCTGCCACGAGGAGGAATGGCACCAGGTTGTAAATCTATGGCACAATCGTAAGGGCGGTGCAGAGGCAGGGAACCAGCGCGCACCTTATCGAATACATCTAGGTACTCCCTGTATTCAGAGGGCAACACGGAGTCCAAGGAGGCGCACAACACCTTGACAGGCCCATGGATGCAACTAGCCTCACACTGTGGGGACCACGAGAGGATCTCGACCGATCTCTAGTCGAAAGTCGGATAATGCCTCTGGAGCCAGGGGTACCCCAAGACCACCGAGTAGTGAGGAGACGAAATGACTTGAAGGCAGACCGATTCCCTGTGAACGGCCCCAATGGCTATCTCCACAGGAAGGGTCTCATGAGTCACCTGCGGCGGCTGAAGGGGTCTGCCGTCAATCGCCTCAAGAACCAGCGGAGAAGCTCGAGCCTGCAGAGGAATGGAGTTTGCGGCAGCAAATCTACTGTCGATGAAAAGGCCACCAGCACCCGAATCCACCAACGCCGCCACCGCGCCCCCGGCCCAGGAGAGGACAACGGTGAGCAATGGTTTCTCAGCACGGAAAACCGGGGACGAAGAAACTCCACCCAAGATCTGTCCCCGACAGGATCTCAGGCGTGAGCGTTTCCCGGGCTGTTCGGACATGACAACCGAAAATGCCCACTGAGACCGCAGTATATGCAACGACCCTCACGTCTCCGAAGTGCCCTCTTTTCCTCAGACAGGCGAGCAAACCCCAGCTGCATGGGCTCACCCCCAGACATGTCAACCACAGGAGGCGTGGGAGGAGAGGGAGGCACGGGTGGGACAGCAAACGTAGGCGCCAATCTGTTGAGAGGCCTTCGCAGGCTCTCCTTAAAGGAAGGTCTCTCCCTGAGTCTGGTGTCAATCAATATCAGGAAAGAAATGAGAGCCTTGAGCTCCACGGGTAGGTCTTTGGCCGCAATCTCATCTTTCAAGGTGTCCGAGAGACCATGGGAGAAGGCAGCCACCAGAGCCTCATTATTCCAGCCCACCTCTGCTGCCAGGGTACGAAACTCAATGGCGTATTCGGCTACCGATTGTGAACCCTGTCTGATGGTCATGAGGAGCTTCGCAGCAGAGGCAGAGCGAGCCAGCACATCGAAAGCCCTCCGAAGAGAAGCAACAAAACTGGAAAACTCGGCAACCACCGGATTGTTGTTCTCCCATAAAGGACTTGCCCAGGCCAAGGCCTTGTCCGAGAGCAGCGAGATCAGGAAGCCCACCTTCGATCTCTCAGTGGGGAAAGCATGTGGCAGCAACTCGAAATAAATGCCCACTTGGTTAAGGAAGCCTCGGCACTGAGTTGGCTCACCCCCAAAGCGCTGTGGGAGGAGGGCAGAACCAGTCATACCCCGAGACACCGCAGGCGCAACAACGGGTGCCGGGGTAGACTCTGGCGCAACAACCGGAGCGGCAGTAGGAGCGGTAACCGGATCGACAATCGGCCTATCGGCAGCAGGAGCGAGATGAGCAGTGCGTGCAAGCAGGGTTTGCAACGCCTGAGCGAACTGACCCAGCAGGCGGTCCTGCTGATCAAGTCTGGCAACCAGCATGGGTAGTGAGGATGGCCCTGTACCGTCAGGATTCATGGCTTGGGCCTAATGTCATGGAAGCATGAATCAGACGTACAAAACAGATAAATGAAATAAGAAGACTTTATTGGAAACCAAACAGCAAAGTCAAAGTCCACATTGATGATCGAAACAGCCAGAAGAGTCATCCAACGGTGCCAGGGTCGATAGCCAGGGATGGGAGTCAGCCAAGCCGGAGTCTGTAGCCAGAGACGGGGTGAAACGAAGCCGGGAATCAGGAACCAGAAGGGACGTCCGTAGCCGGGTCGGTGACCAGGAGCAGGCAGCACGATCACAGAAGGAGTAACAGACAAAGGCCCAAGCGAGGAAATGCTGCAGCTGCAGTCATATATATATGCTGGGAAGCCAGCTCCTCCCAGTGGGAGGGAGGAGCCACAGTGTGAGGCAGGTTACAAGAACCCCATGAAGCAAGATGGCTGCCAGCACATGTCAGTGATGAGAAGCCTGCAGAGAGGTAAGACCATGACAGCTGCACAAGCGATGTAATAGGTTTCAGTCAGGTTTCCATAGCAACGGGAGTGTCAGAGGAAGTTGCTGCCCCTTCTCTATGCAAATAGGCTATTTGCAAAGAACTACTGGGATACAGTACATGATGCCTATCCCAGAAACCCTTGCGAATAGCCTTGTGACTTAATAGCCTAGGCTAATAAGGAGGTGGAAGTAATGAAGGACTACAAAATAAAGGTATTTACAAGAAACAAAATAAATAAAAATTGTCCATTCTGAACACTATGAGATTAGGGCATGCATCACAGACAAACATAAAAAAATGGGTGGAACTCCACTTTAAGGTCTACAGAAGACTTGCTAGATGTGATACACAAAAAAAAAAAAAAGAATTGTTACAGATCAAGTAGGAAAACAATTGCATGAAACACATATTGATGTAATTAAAGATTGCTGTAAGAAAACATGCTTCTTAGGCAGTGGCGGCCCGTCCATAGTGGGCGCAGGGGCGCCGCCCCCCCAAAGCTACTCATCAACAAAAAAAAAAAAATGAAAAAAAAAATGAAAAAAAAAAAAAATTACATTTTTTTTTTTTTTTTATAACATGTCCCTTTAAGTGTGTGTGTGTGGGGGGGCGGAGCGCCGGCCACCGAGGTGCTGTGGGAAGCATGATGTCATCGAAATCGTGAGATTGGGCAAGCCGCAAGCAAATCTATCGGCTGGCTTTTATACTGCCCACGGAGCGCAAAGCTCCGCGCTCGCACAACTACTCTGTGCTAGATGTGTCTTGTAGGTGGTTAGTGATTGGCTGGTCCATAGGACTTAGGGCGGTGCTTTTATCGGACCAGCCAATCACTTCCGGTTTTCTCAGTGACTCATCCTGGCTAGTCTGAACATCGGGACATCTCACTGAGCTGCTAGCAGGTAATTAGGCAGAGAACTCTTGTGTTGTGCTCTCAGAACGTGCAGCAGCAGTGTCCTGTGTGTAGTGGATCTGGGAGGTAGAAGGAGGGGGAGAGTACAGTGAAGAGCTGAGAAGCTTTTAGCACATTTCCTGGGGACAGTAATCTGGATGGGGCTGCTAGTGTTATTACACATCTCCAGTATGTGTAACACGAGGGCCCCCAGCTCTGCAACCTCCTAGAGTCATGCAGCTCATGCTGTGTATAGGTCTGTATTCTATCATCTATCTCTCTCTCTCCTATATCTCTCTCTTTCTATTCCAAATCTATCTATCTATCTATCTATCTATCTATCTATCTATCTATCTATCTATCTATTATATCTCTATCTATCTATCTATCTATCTATCTATCTATATCTATCTATTATATCTCTATCTATCTATCTATCTATCTATCTATCTATCTATCTATCTATCTATCTATCTATATCTATCTATTATATCTCTATCTATCTATCTATCTATTATATCTCTATCTATCTATCTATCTATCTATCTATCTATCTATCTATCTATCTATCTATCTATCTGTCTATCTATCTATCTATCTATTATATCTATATCTATCTATCTATATCTATCTATTATATCTCTATCTATCTATCTATCTATCTATCTATCTATCTATCTATCTATTATATCTCTATCTATCTATCTATCTATCTATCTATCTATCTATCTATCTATCTATCTATCTATCTATCTATCTATCTATCTATCTATCTATCTATCTATCTATATCTATCTATTATATCTCTATCTATCTATCTATCTATCTATCTATCTATCTATCCATCTATATCTATCTATTATATCTCTATCTATCTATCTATCTATCTCTCTATATATCTATCTATTATATCTCTATCTATCTATCTATCTATCTATCTATCTATCTATCTATCTATCTATCTATCTCTCTATATATCTATCTATTATATCTCTATCTATCTATTCTATATCTATCTATCTATTGATTATATATCTATAGCTATCTATATATCTCTCTATATATCTATCTATTATATCTCTATCTATTATCTATCTATCTATCTATATATCTATCTATCTATCTATCTATCTATTATATCTCTATCTATCTATCTATCTATTATATCTCTATCTATCTATCTATCTATCTATCTATCTATCTATCTATCTATCTATCTATCTATCTATCTATCTATCTATCTCTCTATATATCTATCTCTATCTATCTATTATATCTCTATCTATCTATCTATCTATCTATCTATCTATCTCTCTATTATATCTCTATCTATCTATTATCTTAATCTATCTATTCTATATCTATCTATCTATCTATCTATCTATCTATCTATAGCTATCTATCTATCTATATATCTATCTATCTATATCTCTATATATCTATCTATTGATTATATATCTATAGCTATCTATCTATCTATCTATCTATCTATCTATCTATCTATCTATCTATCTATCTATCTATCTATCTATCTATCTATATCTATAGCTATCTATCTATCTATCTATCTATCTATCTATCTATCTATCTATCTATCTATCTATCTATCTATCTATCTATCTATCTATCTATCTATCTATCTATTATATCCCTCTATCTATCTATCTATTCTATCTATCTATCTCTCTATATATCTATCTATTATATCCCTCGATCTATCTATCTATCTATCTATCTATCTATCTATCTATCTATCTATCTATCTAAATATCTAAATATCTATCTATCTATTATATCTCTATCTATCTATTATCTATCTATTCTATATCTATATCTCTATCTATTCTATCTATTTATTATCTATCTATCTATTCTATACCTATCTATATCTATCTATCTATCTATCTATCTATCTATCTATCTATCTATCTATCTATCTATCTATCTATCTATCTATCTATCTATCTATCTATCTATCTATCTATCTATCTATCTATCTATCTATTCTATATCTCTGTCCGTCTGTCTGTAAGCCCAATCACGGGTGAGTGACGTTGGGGGGGGGGGGGTGTTTGTGATTTTGTTTGCGCCCCCCTAAAAAAATAGAGCACCAGCCGCCACTGTTCTTAGGCCATGGCCAGTGCATGTTCACAGTTTCATACACTGCTGATTTGAACAGGTTCCCAATGAAAAAAATCAAACATACATGGCCTATTTTGCTCAAAAGCTATGAATTGAATATCAATGAATCATTTGCTAGAATCATGGTTGTAAGCCCTGCAATGCATGCATACCATACTGTAGCTATGTATTGCTTCTTTATTTATGAAGTAAATAAGGTGCACTGCTATGAAAAAAAAAAAAAAAGTTTTTCGATGGTACCAAAGTATTGGAACTGGCAATATGAGATTATGGCAATGATTGGTAAACATTTGGGAAAATGTTTGTTCTTGGTCATGCTCAAATGTGAAAGAAAGCACATTGTAAGGCTGATTTACTAAAGGAGTTGAGAACCTTCAATCAATAAATTGTAGCCATGTTCATGGGCAGAAGAAATACATTTGCTTTTCACATGATTTGATTAAAAAAGTGAATAGATTGCATTTAGTAAACTCCACAAATGTTGATTTTTGTTACAAGAAAGGCTCGGTCTCCTCTCGCTACAAATATATTTGTGTTTTGATGTAAGGCCTTGTACTCACGAGAAGACATGTCCGATGAAACCGGTCCGCGGACCGTTTTCATCGGACATGTCTGCCCGGGGACTTCTGTTCGATGGCTGTACACACCATCGAACAGAATTCCGCGCGTAAACAATACGCGGGGCGTGTCCGCGGTGTCGCCGCGTCGATGACGCGGTGTCGCCGCGACAATGACGCGGCGACGTGGGCGGGCCTGCCTTTTAAATGCTTCCACGCATGCGTCGAAGTCATTCGACGCATGCGAGGGATGGCGGGCGGCCGGACATGTACGGTAGGTCTGTACAGACGACCGTACATGTCGGGGGGACAGGTTTCCAGCGGACTGTTTTAAAGCAAGTCCAGGAAACAGTTGTCCACTGGAAACCTGTCCGATCCGCCCGATAATGGTCCGCTCGGGCCTACACACGGCCAAACATGTCTGCTGAAACTAGTCCGCGGACCAGTTTCAGCAGACATGTTTGGTCGTGTGTACGGGGCCTTAATGTACATATAAGATTACAGACAAACAGTAAGATAGAAGAATATGAGTTTATAACTTGTAAGCTCATGGATGGCAGACAACTGTTTTATGATCTAAATGCATTTTTTTTTAAAAGTGTATTTTGTGCATGTACTCGAGAGAGAGGAGCCGGACTGCAGGAGTTGGGAGTAGGCAGGCCTCCCCCAGAGGCAATCTGCCATCTTTCTCCATGCCCCGGGGGTCCTCCCACACAGCCCGCCCTACCTGCTCCGCTTTGAAGCCCAACAGGGCAGAGGGACTCCCTATAAGGGAGTGAGAGGATTTAGCCCACTCAACCAGCCCCGTTAGTCCTTCGCCTCTCTTTTTAGAGACCGCGTGGTCAAAGTGCATGCATGTTAACCCAATTTCGAGTGCGTGTAAGTGTGGTGGTTTTTGTGGGGGGGGGGTGGGCATACTAAGCGCAGGCTTATCTCGCATAGCGCACCCACCGGGAGCCGGGCTGAGACCACCAAACTCAATTCACATGTAGCCGAGACCGGGATCCGAACCCCTAGCTGCAGAGGTGAATGGCTTGTCAGCGCAGTGCCAATCGCGTTGAGCCACCGCAGCTTTTTTTTTAAGTAATACAAAAGTAATACAAAAGTAATATTAAAATACAGATACAGATTATACAGATTATGGCCCGGATTCACATACATTGGCGCATATTTATGCCGGCGTAGCGTATCGAATATTACAGTATTTACAAAGCACTCGCCCCCAGTCGCTCTCAAATCTACGCCGGGCTTCCTCAGCGTAAGCCAGCGTAGGTGGAAGTGGGCGTGAGCCATGCTAATGAGGCGTGAGCCCATGTAAATGAAGGACTGAGCGTCATAAAGTTACGAATAACGTACGGCGCATGCGCCATCCCGTGGACGCATCCCAGTGCGCATGCTCAGAATCACGTCGAAACAACTGCCTAAGATACGTCGAATCACTGCCTACGATGTGAACATAACCTACGCCTAGCCCTTTTCACGTACTACGTAAACGATGTAAAATACGACGGCTGTGTTCCCTGGTCCATACCTTTGCATGACTTGCGCCTCCTATATGGGGAATAACTTTACGCCGGACGCACGACTTACGGAAACTGTGTATATTGTGCGCCGGGCGCAACTACGTTCGTGAATCGGCGTATCTTCCTCATTTGCATATGTGCATAGAAAATCAATGGGAGCGACAAATGCGCCCAGCATAAATATGCGCCCACGATACGATGGCGTAGGCAAGTTACGTCAGTCGTAAGAAGCCTATTTTTAGGCGTATCTCAGATTGTGGGCACGGCGCACAGATACGACGGCGCATAGTTAGACTTACGCGGCGTATCTCGAGATACGTCGGCGTAAGTGCTTTGTGAATCCGGGCCTATATATATATATATATATATATATTGTATGTGTATAAGGCTACTGTGACACTGTAAGGCCACAAAGATCTGTGGCCTTGGGAGTAGGGATGAGCCGAACATACCCAGGCTTGGTTCGCACCAGAACGTTCGAACAGACCGACCGTTCGCGCGAACATTTAGAACCCCATTGAAGTCTATGGGACTCGAACGTTCGAATTCAAAAGTGCTCATTTTAAAGCCCAATATGCAAGTTATTGATGGAAATCGTCTTTGAGAACCCGGGTCTTGTCCCAGGGAACATGTATCAATGGAAAAAAAAAAGTTTTAAAAACTGTAGTTTTTTCTTGAGTAGCGATTTTAATGATGCTTAAAGTGAAAAAATAAATACAAATTTCCTTTAAATATGGTACCTGCTGGGTGTCTATAGTAGTGGCATGTGTTTAGAAATGTCCCTGCACAACATGAGATTACTCTCAGAAAAAAGTAATTTAATACTGCCTGCGGGTTTAATGTAATGCTTGGTCCCTGCAATATGGATAAGAATCATTGAAAAAAATAGCATGAGTTTCCCCGCCACCACTCCCCCCAGGTCATTACACAAGACCCAGTGCCGATCCTGACCTCCCTGGGGCCCTAAGCAAAATGACGTGGCACATTAAAAATGAGAAGCGGGGGGGCCCTGATGACAGTGACATGTCACATTAAAGAAAGTTGAGAAGCGGGGGGAGGGGTGTTCTGCTGTCGGAAATGACTCAGCCAGCGAGTTTAGAAGCGGGGTGAGGGTGCGAAAATGACTTCTCACCAGGCGGGGCCTCTAGTACTTTGGGGGGCCCTTTGCGGCTTTGCGGGGCCCTAAACGGCTTGCATAGTGAGCCTATAGTGAGGATCGGCCCTGACAAGACCGTTTGGCCCTATATACTTTGAACAGCAGTATACAGGCGTTGCAAACAAGATAAGGACTGTGGGTTTCTTAAGTAGAATCAGAACCATGTCATACTTTGCTCCTGCATATTGCACAATTTCCTAAAGAGACCCTCAACAAACTACATGACACTTGTGCCTGATGAGGCCACTGATGTTCCAGTGGTGGTGGCCCGTGAGACTGTCCATACAGGCTTGGCCCCCCAAAGTGCACGTGCTGTGTGGCAACAATATGTCGATTATTTTAGGGGTGGGGGGGGCATTACAATGCCAGATCTTGGCTCAATAAATAATTTATTTGTGAAATAAAAGTTCTAGAGAAAAGGGGGGTTGCCATCCGGGGCCTCCTTTGAACAAATTCTGTGAAGAACTCCTGTTCTCTGAAGGCCTCCATTATTTCTGCAAGTCAAAATTTAGCAGCAGGGGGCGCAAACTCCTGCGCTTTTGCACAGTTGAGGGTGCAAGGTCAGTAAATAGCTGAATAGGTGATCCGTAAAGCTTCAGATCCTGTCGATTCCTGGCTGCTAACATCGGTCTTTCTTTGATGCGATAATAATGCGGTTTTACAATCACATCTCGTGGGAGGCCGTCAGATCTAGGGGCCGCCAGTGTGCGATGAATATGGTCAATTTCCATCTGGTGCGGTGTTATATCTGGTATCAATTCACGCATGATGTCCCTCATGGCACCTTCCAGATCAGTATGAGTTTCAGGCAGGCCACGCACGCGCACATTGTACCTCCTTCAATGGTTCTCCAAGTCTTCTATTTTTGTGTAGGCTTCCCCCAACCATTCTTGAAGATCTGTAATCATATTGGCATTTTGATTGACTCTTTTAATGGTGTTATCAACCTTGGTCTCTATCAGGTCAAAGCGTTCCCCAAGGCCATGGATGTCCTTCTTAAGATCAGTTGTTATTATGGTGCAGGCCTTAGACAGCTCCTGCTGAAGCAAAGTGGAAAATCTGGCTAGCAACACTGCGTCAGGAGAATAGTGCGGGAGCTGGGCAAAAAGGGGGGCTTGGATCTCATGGCTAGGCGGACTAAATAAGGCCTCAGTGATGTCAGCCATATTTCTGTCCATGGAGGAAGCTGGGGAGTGTGCTGATTCCAGTCTGCCTGCATAGAGGACAGGGGACTGTGAGCGTGGTGGCGACGCTGCCTCTCCTTGCTGGATCACCTCTGCCTCTTCCGAGGATTGCGAGGAGAATGGATTTGGGGAGATCATCTTACACCCATGAGTGGTGCCGCTCCCTGATCTAGCTGCCACGCTACTGCGTGTGTCGGGGCGACTGGACGCCATGTTGGTTTGGTCCGGGGAAGGCCCCCGATCCTCTCTCGGTCTTAGACTGCTTGTGCTGTCCCCGCTTTGGCTGCCTGCGTGCTCTCCGGTTCATAACCGAGTTGGGGCTTCTGCTAGCTGGGTCCCAAATTCCACCGTCGGATCGTTTGTTTGCTTGTTTTGTTCGTGTGTCGGGAGCTCACTCAGAGCACGCCATCCTCTGAAGTCCCACACATGCGCACCCATTAGTTATGTTATTGATCATGTCTTTTAGCACATTGTGTAAGTCCAATGACACTCAATTCTTCCTATGGGACTACATGTTGCCTGATGAGAAGGGTATGGGGACCTGATACAATAGAGGCCGAGCTCACACGGATTTGGGGCTTGAGGGAACTAGTCCGTGGGGTGCTGCAAGATGGCCGTCTCTGAAGTCAATGCGGAATGTGACATGTCACTGTCGTCAGCGCCCCCCGCTTCACATTTTTAAAGTGCCATGTCATTTTGCTTAGGGCCCCAGGGAGGTCAGGATCGGCACTGAGTGTTGGTCACAAGAACAACCTAGTTAGCATGTCACACAGAGGTGATCCAGTGTATACTTGTTGTTTTTCCATGTAGGAAACTTGTCCAAAGATAGAGAAATGCAGCAGCTTTGGTAATGGATAGAATCCAGTGTTAAGCTTAGAAGGATTGTAAAAGCAGACAATTGTACCACACTTTTTAAAAAGAATGATTGATATTCCTCTTCCGGGCCTCTAATCTTTTTGATTCATCTATCCCTTATTTTACAATCTCATAGGCCACAATCAAGCTGCAGAAGTGGAGCCGACCAACCCCACACAGTGCCAAGCTCCACCCTCGCCGGATGTACAGGAAGTGCAAAATGAAACCACATCAGGTCAGTGTCATACAGCACAGCATCAGGTAATACATGTAGGCCTGCATAATTTTAATACATGTTTTTTCCCAAATTTCAGATGTACGAGCTGTTGGTGGCGGCTTAGACACTTACAGTGCCCAGGTGCTAATTGGGGAGATAATGTCCTGCAGGGCACAAATAGAGGACACAAACATCGCCCTGGAGAAGATCCTAAGAACAACAGAAAGGTGGACCAAAACCTCAAGAATATTATTGATGTTCTGGGGAGGGTTTAAAAAAATATATATATATATAGATGTAGACAAGTATTTAAAAGCAAAAATCTAGTTATTAAAAAAAAATAAACAATGTATAGTAAGATATTTAAAAAAAATGAAAATGACACATTTTAAGTGTGAAACAATAAATATTTTTGGATACTCAACAATGTCTGGCTTCTTATTATATCAATGCTGCCTAAAAGAACAAATCTAGATTTGTGGTGTTTACATTGACAATGATGAGTATTTAGTAAAGGAAAATAAACATGACACTATGATAACGTAAGAGAAAGCTAGAATGGACTCAAATTAGAAAAGAATCAAACCAAGAAAAATACTAGAACAGGGGCAGAAAAATTGGGCCTTAGGCACTGGTGGCTGTGTCACAACACTGCAACCCCTCACAGATACTGTAATTGGAGCTCAGCAAAGAACCACATGCAAATTATTGCATTAAAAATTGTTATTAGATGCCCCTGTTAAACAGGGGCAGAAACATTGGGCCTTAGGCACAACACAACACTGCAACCCCTCAGATACTGTAATTGGAGCGCAGAAAAGAGCCACATTCAAATTATTGCATTAAATATTGTTATTAGATGCCCCTGTTAAACAGGGGCAGAAACATTGGGCCTTAGGCACAACACAACACTGCAACCCCTCAGATACTGTAATTGGAGCGCAGAAAAGAGCCACACGCAAAGTATTGCATTAAAAATTGTTATTAGATGCCCCTGTTAAACAGGGGCAGAAACATTGGGCCTTAGGCACAACACAAAACTGCAACCCCTCAGATACTGTAATTGGAGCGCAGAAAAGAGCTACATGCAAAGTATTGCATTAAAAATTGTTACTAGATGCCCCTGTTAAACAGGGGCAGAAAAATTGGGCCTTAGGCACTGGTGGCGGAGCCCAGAATATTCTTACTAGCTATCAGGAAGATCAGTGAGGAGGAAAAGGATATTCAGTCAGCAGCATAACAGGACAGTCACTCAGCATCAGCATAGGCAGTCTCCAAGGGATCTATCATTTGATAAAAATGATTCAGTTACATCTGCATCAGGTGCTTGGTAGATGGTGTTAATCCAAGCCTGATTCATTTTTATAAAGGTCAGCCGATCAACAGAGTCGGTGGAGAGGCGCACCCTGTGATCGGTCACAAAGCCTCCAGCAGCACTGAATGTGCGTTCTGAAAGAACGCTGGATGCAGGGCAAGCCAGTAGCTCAATAGCGTACTGTGCAAGCTCTGGCCAGTGATCCATCCTCAAGACCCAGTATGCCAGAGGATTTTCGGTGGGGAAGGTGTTCAAATCTGATCTTGCCCCTAGGTATTCACGGACCATGTAAATCAAACGCTGGCGATGGTTGCTGGAACCGGTCATACCTTGGGGCTGCGGACTAAAAAATTGTCTGAACGCATCGGTCAGACGGCCACCTTCTCCACCGCTCCTTCTGTGACTCACTGAAGCCTCAGCAACACGTTGTCCAGGACCTGGATTTGGTAATCCCCCAGGTTCTGGGAGCGCGTTGCACAGAGCCTTCTGCAAGGCCTCCAGAAGATGTTTCATCTTCATGTCCCTCTGCGACGGCAAGATAAGCTCCGCAATCTTACTCTTGTAACGTGGATCAAGGAGAGTTGCCAGCCAGTAATGATCCCTCTCCTTGATACTACGAACACGAGGATCCTTACGCAGGCTTTGCAGGATCAGGGAGGCCATACAGCATAGGTTTGCTGAGGCATTCGGAGCACAGTCCTCTGGGTCACTGAGGACGACAGATTTCGCAGCCACCTCATCCCAGCCACGTAAAAGTCCACAGGTTCCTTGGGACTGTAAGTGATCCCTTAAAGACTGCTGCTGCTGAGTGCTAGGCTCCACCTCCATGCTGCTGATACAATCCTCCTCCTCCTCCACCTCGTCCTCCTCATCCTCTTCCTGTGTGGTAAGCGGGCATGCAGGACCACTGTCTGGGTAAAGGGGGCCTTGAGAGGTAAGGAAGTCCTCCTCTTCCTCCCTCTGTTCTGCCTCAAGGGCCCTGTCCATTATTCCACATAGAGTGTGCTCCAACAGGTGAATTAGAGGGACAGTCTCACTGATGTATGCACTGTCACTGCTCACCATCCTCGTGGCCTCCTAAAATGGTGATAGGACAGTGCATGCATCCCTGATCAAGGCCCACTGGCGTGGTGAAAAAAACCCAAGCTTCCCTGACCCAGTTCTGCTGCCATATTGGCACAGGTACTCATTGATGGCCCTCTGCTGCGTGTGCAGCCGCTGCAGCATGGCCAACGTAGAGTTCCATCTGGTGGGCATGTCAGATTAGGCGGTTCTTGGGCAGGTTGTATTCCCTTTGGAGGTCTGTCAGCTGAGCAGTGGCATTGTATGACCTTCGGAAATGCACACAGACTTTCCTGGCCTGCTTCAGGACATCCTGTAAGCCCGGGTACCTGCCCAAGAACCGCTGCACCACCAAATTGAGAACATGAGCAAAACAGGGCACATGGGTCAGTTTTCCCTGTAGCAGGGCAGAGAGGAGGTTGGTGCCATTGTCGCTAACCACCATTCCTGGCTTAAGCTGGTGTGGCATCAACCACCTCTGAGCCTGCCCCTGTAGAGCTGACAGAACCTCTTCCCCAGTGTGGCTCCTGTCTCCCAAGCACACCAGCTCTAGCACCGCATGGCATCTCTTGGCCTGCATTCCTGCGTAGCCCCTCGTACGCCTACGGAGCACGGCTGGTTCAGAGGAAACATCAGCACAGGAAGAGGCCACAGAGGAGGAAGAAGAGGAGGGTGTGGAGGAGAGAGGTGTGTCACAACCAGTAGTAGTGTTTTGGAGGCGTGGTGGCGAAACAACCTCCAACACTACTGTACCTTGCCATGCGTCCTTCCCAGCTGCCGGCAGAGTCACGCAATGCGCCGTGAAAGAGAGGTAACATCCCTGTCCATGCCTCCTGGACCATGAGTCAGTGGTTAGATGCACCTTACCACTGACCGCCCTGTCCAGCGAGGCATGGACATTGCCTTCCACATGACGTTTGAGAGTGGGAATCGCCTTCCGTGAGAAAAAGTGGCGTTTGGGTACTTGCCACTGAGGTATCGCACATTGCACAAACTCATGGAAGGGGGCAGAATCTACCAACTGAAAAGGTAGCAGTTGAAGTGCTATCAATTTTGCTAAGCTAGCATTCAACCGCTGGGCATGTGGATGGCTGGGAGAGTACTTCTTTCGGCGCTGCAGCAGCTGGGGCAGGGAAATTTGTCTGCTACCATCAGTAGATTTCCCGCATGTACTACTAGGTTGTGACACACCTATTTCTACACTTTCAGTCCTATCAGTGCAGGCTTCTGAGAGGACTGAGGGTCTTGTGGGGTTGGAGCTCCCAGCTGATGAGGGGCAAGGGGAGGTCCACTTTGTTCTTTGGTGTGGGTCTTTCTGGTATGCTTGCCAACAAACTGAATGGCAGGTCGACATATGTCTGGTCAAGCATGTGGTGCCCAAGCGGGTGAGGTTTTGGCCACGCGAGATACGCTTGAGACATATGTTGCAAATAGCAACGGTGCGATCTGATGCACATGTCTCAAAAAAGGACCACACCAAAGAACTTTTGCAGTACCATTGAGACACAGCAGCACCCTGCACAGGCGTAGCTCTGCGATGTAATGCAGTTGGTGTGCTGCCCTTAAGCTGTCCCCTGGAGGGCATCCTGCCTCTTTGGAGATGTGCCTATGCCTCTTTCTCCTCCTCCTCCTCCTCTTCCTCCTCCTCTCTCCTATCAGGCACCCAGGTAGAGTCAGTGACCTCATCATCCCCTCCCTCCTCATCACTGTCGAAAACCTGGCAGTATGCTGCAGCTGGGGGAACATGACTGCCAGATTGCTGTCCCTCTCGGGCACCCGCTCTCTCTGGGCTCACATCAATGCCTTCCTCTATCTGTGTTCCGTCATCGGAGCCTTCAAAACGCTGCGCATCTTCATGTAGCATGTACCCAACACTGTGTTGAAACAGTTCGGGGGACTCCTCAGGAGGACATGGTGGGACTAGGGAAGGATTGTGTGATGTCATTGTGCACAAGGAAGAGGACGCCTTGGCAGCTGCTTTGCCAGATAAACTAAGCTCAGCCTGGGTGAGAGAGGATGAGGAGGATGAGGATGGCTTGGTCATCCACTCTACTAATTTCTCTGCATGTTGAGGCTCAACACGGCCAGCTCCCGAAAACAATGACGAGCGTGTCAGACGGCCACGTCCTGAAGAGGATGCACCGTGTCCACCACCAGCGTTGCCTCTAGATGCAGAGCCTGCTTGCCCTCGTGACTCTTTGCCTTTCTTTGTTGTCCTTCCAGACATTTTAATAGCCTACACAGGACAAAATCTGAAATAAACAGCACATGTCCAGTAAGAGCAACTGCGTTTATGGGCAAAAACACAGCAAACGTGCAGTATGATCGACTGCGTTTATGGGCAAAAACAGCAAACGTGCAGTATGATCGACTGCGTTTATGGGCAAAAACACAGAAAACGTATAGTAAGATTGACTGAGTTTATGAGCAAAAACACAGCAAACGTATAGTAAGATCGACTGAGTTTATGGGCAAAAACACAGCAAACTTATAGTAAGATCGACTGAGTTTATGGGCAAAAACACAGCAAACGTTTAGTAAGATTGACTGTGTTTATGGGCAAAAACACAGCAAACTTATAGTAAGATCGACTGAGTTTATGGGCAAAAAACACAGCAAACGTGTAGTATGATCGACTGCGTTTATGGGCAAAAACACAGCAAACTTATAGTAAGATCGACTGAGTTTATGAGCAAAAGCACAGCAAACGTATAGTAAGATCGACTGAGTTTTTGGGCAAAAACACAGCAAACTTATAGTAAGATCGACTGAGTTTATGGGCAAAAACACAGCAAACGTATAGTATGATCGACTGCGTTTATGGGCAAAAACACAGTAAACTTATAGTCGGATGGACTGAGTTTATGGGCAAAAAACACAGCAAACTTATAGTAAGATCGACTGAGTTCATGGGCAAAAAACACAGCAAACGTGCAGTATGATCAACTGCGTTTATGGGCAAAAACACAGCAAACTTATAGTAAGATCGACTGAGTTTATGGGCAAAATCACAGCAAACGTATAGTAAGATCGACTGAGTTTATGGGCAAAAACACAGCAAATGTATAGTAAGATCGACTGAGTTTATGGGCAAAAAACACAGCAAACGTGCAGTATGATCGACTGTGTTTATGGGCAAAAACAGCAAACGTATAGTAAGATCGACTGAGTTTATGGGTAAAAAACACAGCAAACATGTTCGGGGGACTCCTCAGGAGGACATGGTGGGACTAGGGAAGGATTGTGTGATGTCATTGTGCACAAGGAAGAGGACGCCTTGGCAGCTGCTTTGCCAGATAAACTAAGCTCAGCCTGGGTGAGAGAGGATGAGGAGGATGAGGATGGCTTGGTCATCCACTCTACTAATTTCTCTGCATGTTGAGGCTCAACACGGCCAGCTCCCGAAAACAATGACGAGCGTGTCAGACGGCCACGTCCTGAAGAGGATGCACCGTGTCCACCACCAGCGTTGCCTCTAGATGCAGAGCCTGCTTGCCCTCGTGACTCTTTGCCTTTCTTTGTTGTCCTTCCAGACATTTTAATAGCCTACACAGGACAAAATCTGAAATAAACAGCACATGTCCAGTAAGAGCAACTGCGTTTATGGGCAAAAACACAGCAAACGCGCAGTATGATCGACTGCGTTTATGGGCAAAAACAGCAAACGTGCAGTATGATCGACTGCGTTTATGGGCAAAAACACAGAAAACGTATAGTAAGATCGACTGAGTTTATGAGCAAAAACACAGCAAACGTATAGTAAGATCGACTGAGTTTATGGGCAAAAACACAGCAAACTTATAGTAAGATCGACTGAGTTTATGGGCAAAAACACAGCAAACGTTTAGTAAGATTGACTGTGTTTATGGGCAAAAACACAGCAAACTTATAGTAAGATTGACTGAGTTTATGGGCAAAAAACACAGCAAACGTGCAGTATGATCGACTGCGTTTATGGGCAAAAACACAGCAAACTTATAGTAAGATCGACTGAGTTTATGAGCAAAAGCACAGCAAACGTATAGTAAGATTGACTGAGTTTATGGGCAAAAACACAGCAAACGTATAGTATGATCGACTGCGTTTATGGGCAAAAACACAGTAAACTTATAGTCGGATGGACTGAGTTTATGGGCAAAAACACAGCAAACTTATAGTAAGATCGACTGAGTTCATGGGCAAAAAACACAGCAAACGTGCAGTATGATCAACTGCGTTTATGGGCAAAAACACAGCAAACTTATAGTAAGATCGACTGAGTTTATGGGCAAAATCACAGCAAACGTATAGTAAGATCGACTGAGTTTATGGGCAAAAACACAGTAAATGTATAGTAAGATCGACTGAGTTTATGGGCAAAAAACACAGCAAACGTGCAGTATGATCGACTGTGTTTATGGGCAAAAACAGCAAACGTATAGTAAGATCGACTGAGTTTATGGGCAAAAAACACAGCAAACATGCAGTATGATCGACTGCGTTTATGGGCAAAAACACAGCAAACTTATAGTAAGATCGAATAGGTTTATGGGCAAAAAACAAAGCAAACATGCAGTATGATCGACTGCGTTTATGGGCAAAAACACAGCAAACTTATAGTAAGATCGACTAGGTTTATGGGCAAAAAACAAAGCAAACTTAAAGTAAGATCGACTGAGTTTATGGGCAAAAACACAGTAAACTTATAGTAAGATCAACTGAGTTCATGGGCAAAAACAAAGCAAACGTGAAGTATGATCGACTGCGTTTATGGGCAAAAACACAGCAAACTTATAGTAAGATCAACTGAGTTTATGGGCAAAAACACAGCAAACGTGCAGTATGATCGACTGCGTTTATTGGGCAAAAACACAGCAAACTTATAGTAAGATCGACTGAGTTTAAGGGCAAAAACACAGCAAACGTGCAGTAGGATCGACTGCGTTTATGAGCAAAAACACAGCAAACGTATAGTAAGAATCGACTGAGTTTATGGGCAAAAACACAGCAAACTTATAGTAAGATCGACTGAATTTATGGGCAAAAACACAGCAAACTTATAGTAAGATCGACTGAGTTTATGGGCAAAAAACACAGCAAACGTGCAGTATGATCGACTGTGTTTATGGGCAAAACACAGCTAACGTGCAGTATGATCGACTGCGTTTATGGGCAAAAACACAGTAAACTTATAGTAGGATGGACTGAGTTTATGGGCAAAAACACAGCAAACTTATAGTAAGATCGACTGAGTTTATGGGCAAAAAACACAGCAAACGTGCAGTATGATCGACTGTGTTTATGGGCAAAAACAGCAAACGTATAGTAAGATCAACTGAGTTTATGGGCAAAAAACACAGCAAACATGCAGTATGATCGACTGCGTTTATGGGCAAAAACACAGCAAACTTATAGTAAGATCGACTAGGTTTATGGGCAAAAAACAAAGCAAACATGCAGTATGATCGACTGCGTTTATGGGCAAAAACACAGCAAACTTATAGTAAGATCGACTGAGTTCATGGGCAAAAAACACAGCAAACGTGCAGTATGATCGACTGCGTTTATGGGCAAAAACACAGCAAACTTATAGTAAGATCGACTGAGTTTATGGGCAAAATCACAGCAAACGTATAGTAAGATCGACTGAGTTTATGGGCAAAAACACAGCAAATGTATAGTAAGATCGACTGAGTTTATGGGCAAAAAACACAGCAAACGTGCAGTATGATCGACTGCGTTTATGGGAAAAAACAGCAAACGTATAGTAAGATCGACTGAGTTTATGGGCAAAAAACACAGCAAACATGCAGTATGATCGACTGCGTTTATGGGCAAAAACACAGCAAACTTATAGTTAGATCGACTAGGTTTATGGGCAAAAAACAAAGCAAACATGCAGTATGATCGACTGCGTTTATGGGCAAAAACACAGCAAACTTATAGTAAGATCGACTAGGTTTATGGGCAAAAAACAAAGCAAACATGCAGTATGATCAACTGCGTTTATGGGCAAAAACACAGCAAACTTAAAGTAAGATCGACTGCGTTTTTGGGCAAAAACACCGCAAACTTATAGTAAGATCAACTGAGTTTATGGGCAAAAACAAGGCAAACGTGAAGTATGATCGACTGCGTTTATGGGCAAAAACACAGCAAACTTATAGTAAGATTGACTGAGTTTATGGGCAAAAACACAGCAAACTTATAGTAAGATCAACTGAGTTTATGGGCAAAAACAAAGCAAACGTGAAGTATGATCGACTGCGTTTATGGGCAAAAACACAGCAAACTTATAGTAAGATTGACTGAGTTTATGGGCAAAAACACAGCAAATGTATAGTAAGATCGACTAAGTTTATGGGCAAAAACACAGCAAACTTATAGTAAGATCGACTGAATTTATGGGCAAAAACACAGCTAACGTGCAGTATGATCGACTGCGTTCATGGGCAAAAACACAGTAAACTTATAGTAGGATGGACTGAGTTTATGGGCAAAAACACAGCAAACGTATAGTAAGATCGACTGAGTTCATGGGCAAAAACACAGCAAACATTTAGTAAGATCGACTGAGTTTATGGGCAAAAACACAGCAAATGTATAGTAAGAACGACTGAATTTATGGGCAAAAACACAGCAAACTTATAGTAAGATCGACTGAGTTTATGGGCAAAAAACACAGCAAACGTGCAGTATGATCGACTGCGTTTATGGGCAAAAACAGCAAACGTGCAGTATGATCGACTGCGTTTATGGGCAAAAACACAGCAAACGTATAGTAAGATCGACTGAGTTTATGGGCAAAAACACAGCAAATGTATAGTAAGATCGACTGAGTTTATGGGCAAAAAACGCAGCAAACATGCAGTATGATCGACTGCGTTTATGGGAAAAAACAGCAAACGTATAGTAAGATCGACTGAGTTTATGGGCAAAAAACGCAGCAAACATGCAGTATGATCGACTGCGTTTATGGGCAAAAACACAGCAAACTTATAGTAAGATCGACTAGGTTCATGGGCAAAAAACAAAGCAAACATGCAGTATGATCGACTGCGTTTATGGGCAAAAACACAGCAAACTTATAGTAAGATCGACTAGGTTTATGGGCAAAAAACAAAGCAAACATGCAGTATGATCAACTGCGTTTATGGGCAAAAACACAGCAAACTTAAAGTAAGATCGACTGCGTTTATGGGCAAAAACACAGCAAACTTATAGTAAGATCAACTGAGTTCATGGGCAAAAACAAAGCAAACGTGAAGTATGATCGACTGCGTTTATGGGCAAAAACACAGCAAACTTATAGTAAGATCGACTGAGTTTTTGGGCAAAAACACAGCAAACGTGTAGTAAGATCGACTGAGTTTATGGGCAAAAACACAGCAAACTTATAGTAAGATCGACTGAGTTTATGGGCAAAAACACAGCAAACGTATAGTATGATCGACTGCCTTCATGGGCAAAAACACAGTAAACTTATAGTCGGATGGACTGAGTTTATGGGCAAAAACACAGCAAACTTATAGTAAGATCGACTGAGTTTATGGGCAAAAAACACAGCAAACGTGCAGTATGATCGACTGCGTTTATGGGCAAAAACAGCAAACATATAGTAAGATCGACTGAGTTTATGGGCAAAAACACAGCAAACTTATAGTAAGATCGACTGAGTTCATGGGCAAAAAACACAGCAAACGTGCAGTATGATCGACTGCGTTTATGGGCAAAAACAGCAAACGTGCAGTATGATCGACTGCGTTTATGGGCAAAAACACAGCAAACGTATAGTAAGATCGACTGAGTTTATGGGCAAAAACACAGCAAATGTATAGTAAGATCGACTGAGTTTATGGGCAAAAAACGCAGCAAACATGCAGTATGATCGACTGCGTTTATGGGAAAAAACAGCAAACGTATAGTAAGATCGACTGAGTTTATGGGCAAAAAACGCAGCAAACATGCAGTATGATCGACTGCGTTTATGGGCAAAAACACAGCAAACTTATAGTAAGATCGACTAGGTTCATGGGCAAAAAACAAAGCAAACATGCAGTATGATCGACTGCGTTTATGGGCAAAAACACAGCAAACTTATAGTAAGATCGACTAGGTTTATGGGCAAAAAACAAAGCAAACATGCAGTATGATCAACTGCGTTTATGGGCAAAAACACAGCAAACTTAAAGTAAGATCGACTGCGTTTATGGGCAAAAACACAGCAAACTTATAGTAAGATCAACTGAGTTCATGGGCAAAAACGCAGCAAACATGCAGTATGATCGACTGCGTTTATGGGCAAAAACACAGCAAACTTATAGTAAGATCGACTAGGTTCATGGGCAAAAAACAAAGCAAACATGCAGTATGATCGACTGCGTTTATGGGCAAAAACACAGCAAACTTATAGTAAGATCGACTAGGTTTATGGGCAAAAAACAAAGCAAACATGCAGTATGATCAACTGCGTTTATGGGCAAAAACACAGCAAACTTAAAGTAAGATCGACTGCGTTTATGGGCAAAAACACAGCAAACTTATAGTAAGATCAACTGAGTTCATGGGCAAAAACAAAGCAAACGTGAAGTATGATCGACTGCGTTTATGGGCAAAAACACAGCAAACTTATAGTAAGATTGACTGAGTTTATGGGCAAAAACACAGCAAACTTATAGTAAGATCAACTTAGTTTATGAGCAAAAACAAAGCAAACGTGAAGTATGATAGACTGCGTTTATGGGCAAAAACACAGCAAACTTATAGTAAGATCGACTGAATTTATGGGCAAAAACACAGCTAACGTGCAGTATGATCGACTGCGTTTATGGGCAAAAACACAGTAAACTTATAGTAGGATGGACTGAGTTTATGGGCAAAAACACAGCAAACGTATAGTAAGATCGACTGAGTTTATGGGCAAAAACACAGCAAACTTATAGTAAGATCGACTGAGTTTATGGGCAAAAAACACAGCAAACGTGCAGTATGATCGACTGCGTTTATGGGCAAAAACAGCAAACGTATAGTAAGATCGACTGAGTTTATGGGCAAAAACACAGCAAACTTATAGTAAGATCGACTGAGTTCATGGGCAAAAAACACAGCAAACGTGCAGTATGATCGACTGCGTTTATGGGCAAAAACAGCAAACGTGCAGTATGATCGACTGCGTTTATGGGCAAAAACACAGCAAACTTATAGTAAGATCGACTGAGTTTATGGGCAAAATCACAGCAAACGTATAGTAAGATCGACTGAGTTTATGGGCAAAAACACAGCAAATGTATAGTAAGATCGACTGAGTTTATGGGCAAAAAACACAGCAAACGTGCAGTATGATCGACTGCGTTTATGGGCAAAAACAGCAAACGTATAGTAAGATCGACTGAGTTTATGGGCAAAAAACACAGCAAACATGCAGTATGATCGACTGCGTTTATGGGCAAAAACACAGCAAACTTATAGTAAGATCGACTAGGTTTATGGGCAAAAAACAAAGCAAACATGCAGTATGATCAACTGCGTTCATGGGCAAAAACACAGCAAACTTATAGTAAGATCAACTGAGTTTATGGTCAAAAACAAAGCAAACGTGAAGTATGATCGACTGCGTTTATGGGCAAAAACACAGCAAACTTATAGTAAGATTGACTGAGTTTATGGGCAAAAACACAGCAAACTTATAGTAAGATCAACTGAGTTTATGGGCAAAAACAAAGCAAACGTGAAGTATGATCGACTGCGTTTATGGGCAAAAACACAGCAAACTTATAGTAAGATTGACTGAGTTTATGGGCAAAAACACAGCAAACTTATAGTAAGATCGACTGAGTTTATGGGCAAAAACACAGCAAACGTATAGTAAGATCGACTAAGTTTATGGGCAAAAACACAGCAAACTTATAGTAAGATCGACTGAGTTTATGGGCAAAAACACAGCAAACTTATAGTAAGATCGACTGAGTTTTTGGGCAAAAACACAGCAAACGTGTAGTAAGATCGACTGAGTTTATGGGCAAAAACACAGCAAACTTATAGTAAGATCGACTGAGTTTATGGGCAAAAACACAGCAAACGTATAGTATGATCGACTGCGTTCATGGGCAAAAACACAGTAAACTTATAGTCGGATGGACTGAGTTCATGGGCAAAAAACACAGCAAACGTGCAGTATGATCGACTGCGTTTATGGGCAAAAACAGCAAACGTGCAGTATGATCGACTGCGTTTATGGGCAAAAACACAGCAAACGTATAGTAAGATCGACTGAGTTTATGGGCAAAAACACAGCAAATGTATAGTAAGATCGACTGAGTTTATGGGCAAAAAACGCAGCAAACATGCAGTATGATCGACTGCGTTTATGGGAAAAAACAGCAAACGTATAGTAAGATCGACTGAGTTTATGGGCAAAAAACGCAGCAAACATGCAGTATGATCGACTGCGTTTATGGGCAAAAACACAGCAAACTTATAGTAAGATCGACTAGGTTCATGGGCAAAAAACAAAGCAAACATGCAGTATGATCGACTGCGTTTATGGGCAAAAACACAGCAAACTTATAGTAAGATCGACTAGGTTTATGGGCAAAAAACAAAGCAAACATGCAGTATGATCGACTGCGTTTATGGGCAAAAACACAGCAAACTTATAGTAAGATCGACTGCGTTTATGGGCAAAAACACAGCAAACTTATAGTAAGATCAACTGAGTTCATGGGCAAAAACAAAGCAAACGTGAAGTATGATCGACTGCGTTTATGGGCAAAAACACAGCAAACTTATAGTAAGATTGACTGAGTTTATGGGCAAAAACACAGCAAACTTATAGTAAGATCAACTTAGTTTATGGGCAAAAACAAAGCAAACGTGAAGTATGATAGACTGCGTTTATGGGCAAAAACACAGCAAACTTATAGTAAGATCGACTGAATTTATGGGCAAAAACACAGCTAACGTGCAGTATGATCGACTGCGTTTATGGGCAAAAACACAGTAAACTTATAGTAGGATGGACTGAGTTTATGGGCAAAAACACAGCAAACGTATAGTATGATCGACTGCGTTCATGGGCAAAAACACAGTAAACTTATAGTCGGATGGACTGAGTTCATGGGCAAAAAACACAGCAAACGTGCAGTATGATCGACTGCGTTTATGGGCAAAAACAGCAAACGTGCAGTATGATCGACTGCGTTTATGGGCAAAAACACAGCAAACGTATAGTAAGATCGACTGAGTTTATGGGCAAAAACACAGCAAATGTATAGTAAGATCGACTGAGTTTATGGGCAAAAAACACAGCAAACATGCAGTATGATCGACTGCGTTTATGGGAAAAAACAGCAAACGTATAGTAAGATCGACTGAGTTTATGGGCAAAAAACGCAGCAAACATGCAGTATGATCGACTGCGTTTATGGGCAAAAACACAGCAAACTTATAGTAAGATCGACTAGGTTCATGGGCAAAAAACAAAGCAAACATGCAGTATGATCGACTGCGTTTATGGGCAAAAACACAGCAAACTTATAGTAAGATCGACTAGGTTTATGGGCAAAAAACAAAGCAAACATGCAGTATGATCGACTGCGTTTATGGGCAAAAACACAGCAAACTTAAAGTAAGATCGACTGCGTTTATGGGCAAAAACACAGCAAACTTATAGTAAGATCAACTGAGTTCATGGGCAAAAACAAAGCAAACGTGAAGTATGATCGACTGCGTTTATGGGCAAAAACACAGCAAACTTATAGTAAGATTGACTGAGTTTATGGGCAAAAACACAGCAAACTTATAGTAAGATCAACTTAGTTTATGGGCAAAAACAAAGCAAACGTGAAGTATGATAGACTGCGTTTATGGGCAAAAACACAGCAAACTTATAGTAAGATCGACTGAATTTATGGGCAAAAACACAGCTAACGTGCAGTATGATCGACTGCGTTTATGGGCAAAAACACAGTAAACTTATAGTAGGATGGACTGAGTTTATGGGCAAAAACACAGCAAACGTATAGTAAGATCGACTGAGTTTATGGGCAAAAACACAGCAAACTTATAGTAAGATCGACTGAGTTTATGGGCAAAAACACAGCAAACGTATAGTAAGATCGACTGAGTTTATGGGCAAAAACACAGCAAATGTATAGTAAGAACGACTGAATTTATGGGCAAAAACACAGCAAACTTATTGTAAGATCGACTGAGTTTATGGGCAAAAAACACAGCAAACGTGCAGTATGATCGACTGCGTTTATGGGCAAAAACAGCAAACGTATAGTAAGATCGACTGAGTTTATGGGCAAAAACACAGCAAACTTATAGTAAGATCGACTGAGTTCATGGGCAAAAAACACAGCAAACGTGCAGTATGATCGACTGCGTTTATGGGCAAAAACAGCAAACGTGCAGTATGATCGACTGCGTTTATGGGCAAAAACACAGCAAACTTATAGTAAGATCGACTGAGTTTATGGGCAAAATCACAGCAAACGTATAGTAAGATCGACTGAGTTTATGGGCATAAACACAGCAAATGTATAGTAAGATCGACTGAGTTTATGGGCAAAAAACACAGCAAACTTATAGTAAGATCGACTGAGTTCATGGGCAAAAACAAAGCAAACGTGAAGTATGATCGACTGAGTTTATGGGCAAAAACACAGCAAACTTATAGTAAGATCAACTTAGTTTATGGGCAAAAACAAAGCAAACGTGAAGTATGATAGACTGCGTTTATGGGCAAAAACACAGCAAACTTATAGTAAGATCGACTGAATTTATGGGCAAAAACACAGCTAACGTGCAGTATGATCGACTGCGTTTATGGGCAAAAACACAGTAAACTTATAGTAGGATGGACTGAGTTTATGGGCAAAAACACAGCAAACGTATAGTAAGATCGACTGAGTTTATGGGCAAAAACACAGCAAACTTATAGTAAGATCGAATGAGTTTATGGGCAAAAACACAGCAAACGTATAGTAAGATCGGCTGAGTTTATGGGCAAAAACACAGCAAATGTATAGTAAGAACGACTGAATTTATGGGCAAAAACACAGCAAACTTATTGTAAGATCGACTGAGTTTATGGGCAAAAAACACAGCAAACGTGCAGTATGATCGACTGCGTTTATGGGCAAAAACAGCAAACGTATAGTAAGATCGACTGAGTTTATGGGCAAAAACACAGCAAACTTATAGTAAGATCGACTGAGTTCATGGGCAAAAAACACAGCAAACGTGCAGTATGATCGACTGCGTTTATGGGCAAAAACACAGCAAACTTATAGTAAGATCGACTGAGTTTATGGGCAAAATCACAGCAAACGTATAGTAAGATCGACTGAGTTTATGGGCAAAAACACAGCAAATGTATAGTAAGATCGACTGAGTTTATGGGCAAAAAACACAGCAAACGTGCAGTATGATCGACTGCGTTTATGGGCAAAAACAGCAAACGTATAGTAAGATCGACTGAGTTTATGGGCAAAAAACACAGCAAACATGCAGTATGATCGACTGCGTTTATGGGCAAAAACACAGCAAACTTATAGTAAGATCGACTAGGTTTATGGGCAAAAAACAAAGCAAACATGCAGTATGATCGACTGCGTTTATGGGCAAAAACACAGCAAACTTATAGTAAGATCGACTAGGTTTATGGGCAAAAAACAAAGCAAACATGCAGTATGATCAACTGCGTTTATGGGCAAAAACACAGCAAACTTAAAGTAAGATCGACTGCAATTATGGGCAAAAACACAGCAAACTTATAGTAAGATCAACTGAGTTTATGGGCAAAAACAAAGCAAACGTGAAGTATGATCGACTGCGTTAATGGGCAAAAACACAGCAAACTTATAGTAAGATTGACTGAGCTTATGGGCAAAAACACAGCAAACTTATAGTAAGATCAACTGAGTTTATGGGCAAAAACAAAGCAAACGTGAAGTATGATCGACTGCGTTTATGGGCAAAAACACAGCAAACTTATAGTAAGATCGACTGAATTTATGGGCAAAAACACAGCAAACTTATAGTAAGATCGACTGAGTTTATGGGCAAAAAACACAGCAAACGTGCAGTATGATCGACTGTGTTTATGGGCAAAAACACAGCTAACGTGCAGTATGATCGACTGCGTTTATGGGCAAAAACACAGTAAACTTATAGTAGGATGGACTGAGTTTATGGGCAAAAACACAGCAAACTTATAGTAAGATCGACTGAGTTCATGGGCAAAAAACACAGCAAACGTGCAGTATGATCGACTGCGTTTATGGGCAAAAACAGCAAAGGTGCAGTATGATCGACTGCGTTTGTGGACAAAAACAGAGCAAACTTATAGTAAGATCGACTGAGTTTATGGGCAAAAACACAGCAAACTTATAGTAAGATCAACTGAGTTTATGGGCAAAATCACAGCAAACGTATAGTAAGATCGACTGAGTTTATGGGCAAAAATACAGCAAACTTATAGCAAAAACGAAAAGAACTCTGGACAGCCGCACTCCAAAATGACTTAAAATAAAGTTGGTCTTTTAATGTAAAAAGTACATACAGGCACTGCAAACAACAGATACAGATTGGCCGACGCGTTTCACGCTGCAATTCAGCGCTTAGTCATGGCTAACATAGGTTCACACTGAAAATACATATATACCCATACCACCATCATGTGAGAAAACATTCGCCTATGGCGAGACTGGATCAATTAAACAATTAGATAGTTAATTGCATGCATATTAAAACCAATTTATATGGAACAGGTGATGTAGCATATCTTGCAATTAACATGTTAAAGTGAAGAAAAAAAGAGAAACAAAAACAAAATAAGACCATACATATGCCTAGGACATGTGGATAGACAAACCGCACCTATATATATCTTGGGGTTTCCAAATAGGCAAGATAACCATTGTAACTAGTGTATGACTCCACTTAGAGTTAGTAAAAATAATAATATAAAATAAAATAAAATGAAAATAAAATAAAATAAAATTTCGTTTATTGTGTTTTGTGAAAGACACAACTATTATAAAAATATGTATGTGAACACTCCTGTGTAAAATAGTGAATATACCCATCGAACTATGTCCTGGGGGTGAATATTGAAGTGCTTCTAAATCTTTTATATTTTATTTTATTTTTTATTTTTTATTTTTTATTTTTTATTTGTGTCATATTTTCTAGACTATAATTGTCTTTTATTATTAATTTTTTTTAGGTTTTTTAAAGGTTTTTTAGAATCAATTATCTAGTGTTTTACTATATGTGTTATTCTAAACAAAGAATGAAAAATAAAGTGTTAAATATAGAAGATTATCGTAATCGCAATTGCAATTGAAAAGATAAACTTCTGTGTATTAGTGTTAATACCAATATTTTAAATTTCATTGATATTCTTATATATAATATATCAACTGTGACTTAGTGTTAATAAGCACATAGTGGAAGTCAAGATGTAATCCATCTATTTTATACGGTAAACCCGAGAAGATTGCCTCAGGTCATGTATATCAGACCAAAAAATGTATATATATGGAGATTGCTAATGTCAAAGCCTCTATGTGTCTAGTTACGAGTTGAAGACATAGTACTCTTATAGTATGAAGATTAATTGTCGGGAGACAAATACAGGCTCTCCAATACAGTA
This sequence comes from Rana temporaria, assembly GCF_905171775.1. Lineage (NCBI taxonomy): Eukaryota > Metazoa > Chordata > Amphibia > Anura > Ranidae > Rana > Rana temporaria. Next base: position 188,827,424 of record NC_053493.1, on the reverse strand, counting down.
ATCAATATCTAGAACACAGAGGCATGACTCTCCAAAAGGCTATACCGATGTATATGGAGTAAATATCTTTCTCATGGACAGAAAATAAGTATGGAACAAGCTCAAAGAGTTTGCCGTAAAAAACGGGAAGGAAAAGAACATCCCCTGTACATAAGGGTTAACAGTAATATATGGCTAATGGTTTAACATGATCATAACTAGGTCAAGATTACGTTCTGGTGTGTATGGACATTAAGTCAACAGTGATATAACACTGTGTTAGACACGATAGAAAATCGATATGTCATAGGGACCCTGATCATGACTCTCCAGAAGGCCGGAATGTAAAACCGTTAAGGGCAATAATGCTTGATGTGCATTATCCAGCATATGTGGAACTAAGCTGAAAAATAGATCATGGATTTGAGAAAGATGTGGTTATGATGTATGTTATAGAGGAGGACACATGGTCCCCAAAAAAAGAAAGAAAGAAAAAAGAAAAAAGAAGAAAAAGAAAAAAAGGGAGAAAAGAAGAAAAAATGGTGATGGATATAATGTTCCGTAAAATTGGGCTTCAAAGAAGCACCGTTGGAACCGAAAGGGGGGGAGAGAGGGGGGGGGGGATTTAAATCTTTAGTATCAAGACACAAATGAGAAATGTTCCCATGTTGTGTGAAATGTTATGAAATGAAATATGTGGAAATAAAGATTGAATGTCAATGAACAAAAATATGGTAGACAAAGCAACACAGACACTGTAATGATAACTATGTGTCTGGCCGGCTAGACTGAGTGAAAGTCCATAGTAAGTGTATCAATTGAAATGAAATTGACATTCAAAATGAAATGGCCATAACTGTGAATACTCTAAACACAGATATGTGCCAATCCGTCCCCTCTCCCCTCCTAGCAGAACCATCGGTATAGCCTTTTGGAGAGTCATGCCTCTGTGTTCTAGATATTGATTACTGTATTGGAGAGCCTGTATTTGTCTCCCGACAATTAATCTTCATACTATAAGAGTACTATGTCTTCAACTCGTAACTAGACACATAGAGGCTTTGACATTAGCAATCTCCATATATATACATTTTTTGGTCTGATATACATGACCTGAGGCAATCTTCTCGGGTTTACCGTATAAAATAGATGGATTACATCTTGACTTCCACTATGTGCTTATTAACACTAAGTCACAGTTGATATATTATATATAAGAATATCAATGAAATTTAAAATATTGGTATTAACACTAATACACAGAAGTTTATCTTTTCAATTGCAATTGCGATTACGATAATCTTCTATATTTAACACTTTAATTTTCATTCTTTGTTTAGAATAACACATATAGTAAAACACTAGATAATTGATTCTAAAAAACCTTTAAAAAACCTAAAAAAAATTTAATAATAAAAGACAATTATAGTCTAGAAAATATGACACAAATAAAAAATAAAAAATAAAAAATAAAAAATAAAATAAAATATAAAAGATTTAGAAGCACTTCAATATTCACCCCCAGGACATAGTTCGATGGGTATATTCACTATTTTACACAGGAGTGTTCACATACATATTTTTATAATAGTTGTGTCTTTCACAAAACACAATAAACGAAATTTTATTTTATTTTATTTTCATTTTATTTTATTTTATATTATTATTTTTACTAACTCTAAGTGGAGTCATACACTAGTTACAATGGTTATCTTGCCTATTTGGAAACCCCAAGATATATATAGGTGCGGTTTGTCTATCCACATGTCCTAGGCATATGTATGGTCTTATTTTGTTTTTGTTTCTCTTTTTTTCTTCACTTTAACATGTTAATTGCAAGATATGCTACATCACCTGTTCCATATAAATTGGTTTTAATATGCATGCAATTAACTATCTAATTGTTTAATTGATCCAGTCTCGCCATAGGCGAATGTTTTCTCACATGATGGTGGTATGGGTATATATGTATTTTCAGTGTGAACCTATGTTAGCCATGACTAAGCGCTGAATTGCAGCGTGAAACGCGTCGGCCAATCTGTATCTGTTGTTTGCAGTGCCTGTATGTACTTTTTACATTAAAAGACCAACTTTATTTTAAGTCATTTTGGAGTGCGGCTGTCCAGAGTTCTTTTCGTTTTTGCTACAATCAGCATTGCCGGCACCTTGGTGGTTCAAACTACCCTTGATGATCTACGAGACTCACCTGGAGCGGTGAAAGAAATTGTCTACAGCAAACTTATAGTAAGATCGACTGAGTTTATGGGCAAAAACACAGCAAATGTATAGTAAGATTGACTGTGTTTATGGGCAAAAACACAGCAAACTTATAGTTAGATTGACTGAGTTTATGGGCAAAAAACACAGCAAACGCGCAGTATGATCGACTGCGTTTATGGGCAAAAACACAGCAAACTTATAGTAAGATCGACTGAGTTTATGAGCAAAAGCACAGCAAACGTATAGTAAGATCGACTGAGTTTATGGGCAAAAACACAGCAAACTTATAGTAAGATCGACTGAGTTTATGGGCAAAAACACAGCAAACGTATAGTATGATCGACTGCGTTTATGGGCAAAAACACAGCAAACGTATAGTAAGATCGACTGAGTTCATGGGCAAAAAACACAGCAAACGTGCAGTATGTTCGACTGCGTTTATGGGCAAAAACAGCAAACGTGCAGTATGATCGACTGCGTTTATGGGCAAAAACACAGCAAACTTATAGTAAGATCAACTGAGTTTATGGGCAAAATCACAGCAAACGTATAGTAAGGTCGACTGAGTTTATGGGCAAAAACACAGCAAACGTATAGTAAGATCGACTGAGTTTATGGGCAAAAACAGCAAACGTATAGTAAGATCGACTGAGTTTATGGGCAAAAAACACAGCAAACATGCAGTATGATCGACTGCGTTTATGGGCAAAAACACAGCAAACTTATAGTAAGATCGACTGAGTTCATGGGCAAAAAACACAGCAAACGTGCAGTATGATCGACTGCGTTTATGGGCATAAACAGCAAAGGTGCAGTATGATCGACTGCGTTTGTGGACAAAAACACAGCAAACTTATAGTAAGATCGACTGAGTTTATGGGCAAAAACACAGCAAACGTATAGTAAGATCGACTGAGTTTATGGGCAAAAACACAGCAAATGTATAGTAAGAACGACTGAATTCATGGGCAAAAACACAGCAAACTTATAGTAAGATCGACTGAGTTTATGGGCAAAAAACACAGCAAACGTGCAGTATGATCGACTGCGTTTATGGGCAAAAACAGCAAACGTATATTAAGATCGACTGAGTTTATGGGCAAAAAACACATCAAACATGCAGTATGACCGACTGCGTTTATGGGCAAAAACACAGCAAACTTATAGTAAGATCGACTGAGTTCATGGGCAAAAACACAGCAAACGTATAGTAAGATCGACTGAGTTTATGGGCAAAAACACAGCAAACTTATAGTAAGATCAAATGAGTTTATGGGCAAAAACACAGTAAACTTATAGTCGGATGGACTGAGTTTATGGGCAAAACCACAGCAAACTTATAGTAAGATCGACTGAGTTTATGGGCAAAAACACAGCAAACGTATAGTAAGGTCGACTGAGTTTATGGGCAAAAACACAGCAAACGTATAGTAAGATCGACTGAGTTTATGGGCAAAAACAGCAAACGTATAGTAAGATCGACTGAGTTTATGGGCAAAAAACACAGCAAACATGCAGTATGATCGACTGCGTTTATGGGCAAAAACACAGCAAACTTATAGTAAGATCGACTGAGTTCATGGGCAAAAAACACAGCAAACGTGCAGTATGATCGACTGCGTTTATGGGCATAAACAGCAAAGGTGCAGTATGATCGACTGCGTTTGTGGACAAAAACACAGCAAACTTATAGTAAGATCGACTGAGTTTATGGGCAAAAACACAGCAAACGTATAGTAAGATCGACTGAGTTTATGGGCAAAAACACAGCAAACTTGCAGTATGATCGACTGCGTTTATGGGCAAAAACAGCAAACGTATATTAAGATCGACTGAGTTTATGGGCAAAAAACACATCAAACATGCAGTATGACCGACTGCGTTTATGGGCAAAAACACAGCAAACTTATATTAAGATCGACTGAGTTTATGGGCAAGAAACACAGCAAACATGCAGTATGATCGACTGAGTTTATGGGCAAAAACACAGCAAACTTATAGTAAGATCGACTGAGTTCATGGGCAAAAACACAGCAAACGTATAGTAAGATCGACTGAGTTTATGGGCAAAAACACAGCAAACTTATAGTAAGATCGACTGAGTTTATGGGCAAAAACACAGTAAACTTATAGTCGGATGGACTGAGTTTATGGGCAAAAACACAGCAAACTTATAGTAAGATCGACTGAGTTTATGGGCAAAAACACAGCAAATGTATAGTAAGAACGAATGAGTTTATGGGCAAAAACACAGCAAACTTATAGTAAGATGGACTGAGTTTATGGGCAAAAAACACAGCAAACGTGCAGTATGATCGACTGCGTTTATGGGCAAAAACAGCAAACGTATAGTAAGATCGACTGAGTTTATGGGCAAAAAACACAGCAAACGTGCAGTATGATCGACTGCGTTTATGGGCAAAAACACAGCAAACTTATATTAAGATCGACTGAGTTCATGGGCAAAAAACACAGCAAACATGCAGTATGATCGACTGCGTTTATGGGAAAAAACACATCAAACTTATAGTAAGATCGACTGAGTTTATGGGCAAGAACACAGCAAACATATAGTAAGATCGACTGAGTTTATGGGCAAAAATACAGCAAACTTATAGTAAGATCGACTGAGTTTATGGGCAAAAACACAGCAAATGTATAGTAAGATTGACTGTGTTTATGGGCAAAAACACAGCAAACTTATAGTTAGATTGACTGAGTTTATGGGCAAAAAACACAGCAAACGCGCAGTATGATCGACTGCGTTTATGGGCAAAAACACAGCAAACTTATAGTAAGATCGACTGAGTTTATGAGCAAAAGCACAGCAAACGTATAGTAAGATCGACTGAGTTTATGGGCAAAAACACAGCAAACTTATAGTAAGATCGACTGAGTTTATGGGCAAAAACACAGCAAACGTATAGTATGATCGACTGCGTTTATGGGCAAAAACACAGCAAACGTATAGTAAGATCGACTGAGTTCATGGGCAAAAAACACAGCAAACGTGCAGTATGATCGACTGCGTTTATGGGCAAAAACAGCAAACGTGCAGTATGATCGACTGCGTTTATGGGCAAAAACACAGCAAACTTATAGTAAGATCAACTGAGTTTATGGGCAAAATCACAGCAAACGTATAGTAAGGTCGACTGAGTTTATGGGCAAAAACACAGCAAACGTATAGTAAGATCGACTGAGTTTATGGGCAAAAACAGCAAACGTATAGTAAGATCGACTGCGTTTATGGGCAAAAAACACAGCAAACATGCAGTATGATCGACTGCGTTTATGGGCAAAAACACAGCAAACTTATAGTAAGATCGACTGAGTTCATGGGCAAAAAACACAGCAAACGTGCAGTATGATCGACTGCGTTTATGGGCATAAACAGCAAAGGTGCAGTATGATCGACTGCGTTTGTGGACAAAAACACAGCAAACTTATAGTAAGATCGACTGAGTTTATGGGCAAAAACACAGCAAACGTATAGTAAGATCGACTGAGTTTATGGGCAAAAACACAGCAAATGTATAGTAAGAACGACTGAATTTATGGGCAAAAACACAGCAAACTTATAGTAAGATCGACTGAGTTTATGGGCAAAAAACACAGCAAACGTGCAGTATGATCGACTGCGTTTATGGGCAAAAACAGCAAACGTATATTAAGATCGACTGAGTTTATGGGCAAAAAACACATCAAACATGCAGTATGACCGACTGCGTTTATGGGCAAAAACACAGCAAACTTATATTAAGATCGACTGAGTTTATGGGCAAAAAACACAGCAAACATGCAGTATGATCGACTGCGTTTATGGGAAAAAACACAGCAAACTTATAGTAAGATCGACTGAGTTTATGGGCAAAAACACAGCAAACGTATAGTAAGATCGACTGAGTTTATGGGCAAAAACACAGCAAACTTATAGTAAGATCGACTGAGTTTATGGGCAAAAACACAGCAAACGTATAGTAAGATCGACTGAGTTTATGGGCAAAAACACAGCAAACTTATAGTAAGATCGACTGAGTTTATGGGCAAAAACACAGTAAACTTATAGTAAGATCGACTGAGTTCATGGGCAAAAAACACAGCAAACGTGCAGTATGATCGACTGCGTTTATGGGCAAAAACAGCAAACGTACAGTATGATCGACTGCTTTTATGGGCAAAAACACAGCAAACTTATAGTAAGATCGACTGAGTTTATGGGCAAAATCACAGCAAACATATAGTAAGATCGACTGAGTTTATGGGCAAAAACACAGCAAATGTATAGTAAGATCGACTGAGTTTATGGGCAAAAAACACAGCAAACGTGCAGTATGATCGACTGCGTTTATGGGCAAAAACAGCAAACGTATAGTAAGATCGACTGAGTTTATGGGCAAAAAACACAGCAAACATGCAGTATGATCGACTGCGTTTATGGGCAAAAACCTAGCGGGGCAAATTCTCAAAAGAGATACGCGGACTTAACTAAAGTTTTCTAAATTTACACGGCGCGTATCTTTGCGCCCGATCTTCAAAACGAGTTAAGCCTAGATTTCCGGATTTTCCGTCCTACCTAAAAAAAATACACCTGCGCATCCCCGGGCACAAATTACGCTAGTCACGCCGCTGTTTTTGATAGGCAAAGATGCAAATGAGGGAGATAGGGCGATCCACAAAATTAAGTGTGTCCGGCGTAGTTTCCGCCCTGTGCGCACCTGTTAGTTTCCCTGCGCTAATTTACACTTTATAAAAGCAGACCTAATTTTACACATGCCGTGTAAGGGTCTGCTCAAGCTACTGACTAAAGCTAGAGTTGTCAAGAATCTGTCAGCAAAAATGCCCGGGCCATCAATGGTTCTTACGGCAGTTGCCACTTTACAGGCACAAAGAAGGAGGAGGGCACAGAGGAGGAGGATGCTGGCACAGGATAGGGTTTACCGCCCACGGCGCGATCTGTTTGCCATGCCTGATTATGAGGTGTATGGCAACTTCAGATTTGACAGGGAAGCCATCCTGGAGCTCACCCAAATACTTCAGGAGGATCTCACCACCCCAACCAAACGATCCCATGCCCTGCCACCTCTACAAAAAGTTATGGCAACCCTTCATTTTTTGGCCACTGGGTCTTTCCAGCGTTCATCTGGAGGTCTGGCTGGGATGGTGCAGTCGACAATGAGCCGATGTGTCCATCAGGTGGTCCCTGCCATACTGCGGCGCATGGGCAACCAGTTTGAAAAGCCCACCCAGGAGGGCTGACTTCTACAACATTGGTGGCTTCCCACGGACCATCGGGGCGATAGACTGCACCCATGTGGCACTACAGCCCCCCCATGAAACTGAGCACCTGTTCAGGAACAGAAAAGGCTGGCATTCGATCAACGTCCAAGCTATTGTAGATGCTCATGGCCTCATCTGGCACGTTTGTGCAAAATTTCCAGGGTCGTGCCACGACAGTTTCATTCTCCGGCAGACCAAGATCTACCAAGACTTGGAGCAGAATGTGTATGGAGACAGCTGGCTGATTGGTGAGTGACATTGGTGTCAGGTATGCCCCCCCCCCCCCCCATGATGCAGACATCACAAGGGGCACATGCATGACTAATATCCTCCTGTCTTTTCCCTTACAGGTGACTCTGGATATGCCTTGGGACCCCACCTAATGACACCATTTAGGAACCCCCAAACACCAGGAGAACACAAATATAATGAGGTGCACATTCGCACCCGGTCAATTGTAGAGCGGACATTCGGGCTTCTCAAGTCCCGCTTCAGATGCCTTGACAAGACTGGGGGTACACTCTTGTTTTCCCCAGACTTTGTCTGTCAAATAATTGGGGCATGTTGCATACTACACAATTTTGCAATGAGAAGGGGCCTGCATATTGAGTTATGTCCTGACCTGACCCCCCACCCAGGCAATCCCCCCCCCCCAACTACCTCTACCCGGTCTGCTGAGGGCACAGCAATAAGGAGACGACTTGCTGAAGGCATCTTTTCCCAGTAAATGGACCTTCATTATCTCACTTTATTGTTTGGTTTTACACCATAAACGCACAGATATTATGTGACATTTAAAATGTTTCTTTGCACAGTAAATGCACATTAATTATATGACAATGAGAATGTCTTTTTTCACAGAAAACACACATTAATTATCTCACAATGAGAATGCATGAATGCACACCACTGTGGTCTCTAGCACAGACACATCAGATGCACATCGAATTGGATTAGATCCAAGTACCCCCCCCCTTTGGTACTTGGGAGCAGTAACGCCCCGCCACGGCTCCAATTATGTCACTGTGCATTCATACACCATTCAGGAACCTGGGAACACTTCTCCCTGGTCCTGGGGATCCCTACTCCACCAAAACTGAGGGTGACACCCTTATGTTATCAGGAATGCCACCCCCCCACATTCACACATCATTCACACACATAAACCAAATCATAAGTACAGTATAATAATAAAAAAATAAAAATAAAAAAAAAGTACCCCTGCAACTTAGTGATGTTGCCGAGTGCTCCTTCTGGGCTGACCACGGGCACGGGCACAGGCACGGGCACGGCCACGGCCAACTGGAGGATCTTCACGGGGGGGGGGGGGGCTGTGCAGGGGAGGGAGTATCTTCACGGGGGGGTCTGTGCATGGGAAGAAGGAGCCTCCCCTGGTGTCTGTCCTCCTGCTGGCCTGCCCTCCAAGGCCACGGCTATCCTTGTCAGACAGGCAGTGATGTCAGCCGTATTAGCCTGGCCAGCCCGGGTATTGTCCTGCACAGCCCAGGTATTGGCCTGCACAGCCTGGGTCAGGGCAGTCACCTCCTGGGCCACGCCTGTTGTGGCGTTCTTCAGGTCCCACAAACAGGTGATGACCCCCACTGAGTTGGTGGCCACATCACCCAGTGAATCCCTCATTAAACCCAGGCTGTGCTCCACCTTGGTCATTGTTTTTTTAATTTCACCCAGACTGCGGGTCTGCCGGGCATTGTCCCTCAGCAGACTGACCGGCAGACGCTCAAACCCCCCCCTGGTTTCCGGGGTCGGCCTCCTACTTGCCCCTGAGGCTTGTGGCCTTGGAGGAGGGGTTGGAGTGACCCATGGGGGTTGCTGCATGTTGGAGGAGGGTTGGGAGGGGCCACCCCTGATGGTGGCCTGACTGCTGGGAGCCTCTGGGATACCCTCAGGGGATGACTCAAAGGTCCTATCTTGGCCCATCATGATTTGCCGGCCAATCACAATATTTTCATCCTCCTCCCCCTCATCCTCCTCCCACTCAACATCCAAATTAGGGGAGTTGTGGGCACTCCCCTCCCATGGCGAATCCTGCCCTTCTTGGGACTCAGCATCAGCCTGTCTTGGGGGTGGTGCAGCAGCCTCCCCTGATGGGCCAGCAACCTCCTGCCCTGATGGGGCAGCAACCTCCTGCCCTGATGGGGCTGCCACCTCCTGGGCTGATGACCCAGCAACCTCCTGGGCTGATGGGGCTGCCACCTCCTGGGCTGATGGGGCTGCCACCTCCTGGGCTGATGACCCAGCAACCTCCTGGGCTGATGGGGCTGCAACCTCCTGGCCATCTGGGGAGGACACAAAACAATCACATGTTGGTGGATCCACACACTTGGCACATCTTCCCTTCCCCCACCCACACATGCTAATCACCAGATAGAAAAAATTAAAAACTTACCTGTCCTCACAGGAGCATCAGAGTCAAAGCCAGGCAGGCCCACCACCTGCTGTGGGTGGAAACACTGGGCCACTGCCCATTCCTCCTCACTCATCCTGACTGGGCAGGGTCCCCCTCCTCCAGTGCCCCTGGTATGGGCATGCAGCGTTGCCAGCTTGTTCCGGGACACGCTCATTAAATCGTTAATTTTTTTTTGGATGCCAGCGATGGTCCTGGTCCCCCCCCCCCCCCCCGACGCATTGATCCGATTGGTGATGTTTTTAAGGATCTCCTTCCTCCTGGCCGGGGTGGTGTTCTGGCTCTCAGGGCCATGGAGAAAACGACCATATTTTATGATGCCCTGAGCAAGAATATGCTTCTCTGCCACTGAAAAATTTAGCTTCCTGCGCTTGGGGGCCATCACAGACACCACCCAGCAACAGGAAACTCACCCAAAAAACAATCAACAATACACACACAACAAAGAAAAAAAATCACTGCAAAAAAATAAATAAAAACACAAACAGACAGCTACTATAAATTCAAAAACAAACAGGCAAAAAAGGGAAACAAAAAACAATCACACACCAAAAAACAAACACCAACTATACTCCACAACTCCTCAACAACTTTTCTCACAAACAAATCTTACCAACAAACACTGACAAACGTTCAAAGCAGAAGCAACTTGCTTTAGGAAGGGAACACAGGGAAATACTTTTGCAAGGGAAGTGTGTTTGACTGGGGCTATTTAGACACAGGGCGATACTCAAACTAAGTACGCTTGGCCTTTTACCTATCTCACTGATTGCGCTGAGCAAAGTTCTGCACATGCCCAGTGAGGTCCAGATTCGTGCGCGCATGCGCAGTACGGCCGGCCCTTCATTTGCATGGGGTCACGGCTCATTACAATGAAGCACGCCCACTTTCTTCCCACTTGCCATAACCACGCCTTACGCCTCGGAATTTAGGTTACGGATGGCGCAATTTTTGGATACGGCACTTACGACACCAACTTAGGGCGCCGTAACTTAAATGACATAAGTTAGGTAATACTAAATTTGCACAGCTTTTTGAGAATTTGGCCCAGCAAACTTATAGTAAGATCGACTAGGTTTATGGGCAAAAAACAAAGCAAACATGCAGTATGATCGACTGCGTTTATGGGCAAAAACACAGCAAACTTATAGTAAGATCGACTAGGTTTATGGGCAAAAAACAAAGCAAACATGCAGTATGATCAACTGCGTTTATGGGCAAAAACACAGCAAACTTAAAGTAAGATCGACTGAGTTTATGGGCAAAAACACAGCAAACTTATAGTAAGATCAACTAAATTTATGGGCAAAAACAAAGCAAACGTGAAGTATGATCGACTGCGTTTATGGGCAAAAACACAGCAAACTTATAGTAAGATCGACTGCGTTTATGGGCAAAAACACAGCAAACGTGCAGTATGATCGACTGCGTTTATGGGCAAAAACACAGCAAACTTATAGTAAGATCGACTGAGTTTAAGGGCAAAAACACAGCAAAGGTGCAGTAGGATCGACTGCGTTTATGAGCAAAAACACAGCAAACGTATAGTAAGATCGACTGAGTTTATGGGCAAAAACACAGCAAACGTATAGTAAGATCGACTGTGTTTATGGGCAAAAACACAGCAAACGTATAGTAAGATCGACTGTGTTTATGGGCAAAAACACAGCAAACTTATAGTAAGATTGACTGAGTTTATGGGCAAAAAACACAGCAAACGTGCAGTATGATCGACTGCATTTATGGGCAAAAACACAGCAAACTTATAGTAAGATCGACTGAGTTTATGGGCAAAAATACAGCAAACGTATAGTAAGATCGACTGAATTTATGGGCAAAAACACAGCAAACTTATAGTAAGATCGACTTAGTTTATGGGCAAAAAACACAGCAAACATGCAGTATGATCGACTGTGTTTATGGGCAAAAACACAGCTAACGTGCAGTATGATCGACTGCGTTTATGGGCAAAAACACAGTAAACTTATAGTAGGATGGACTGAGTTTATGGGCAAAAACACAGCAAACTTATAGTAAGATCGACTGAGTTCATGGGCAAAAAATACAGCAAACGTGCAGTATGATCGACTGCGTTTATGGGCAAAAAGAGCAAAGGTGCAGTATGATCGACTGCGTTTGTGGACAAAAACAGAGCAAACTTATAGTAAGATCGACTGAGTTTATGGGCAAAAACACAGCAAACGTATAGTAAGATCGACTGAGTTTATGGGCAAAAACACTGCAAATGTATAGTAAGAACGACTGAATTTATGGGCAAAAACACAGCAAACTTATAGTAAGATCGACTGAGTTTATGGGCAAAAAACACAGCAAACGTGCAGTATGATCGACTGCGTTTATGGGCAAAAACAGCAAACGTATAGTAAGATCGACTGAGTTTATGGGCAAAAAACACAGCAAACATGCAGTATGATCGACTGCGTTTATGGGTAAAAACACAGCAAACTTATAGTAAGATCGACTAGGTTCATGGGCAAAAAACAAAGCAAACATGCAGTATGATCAACTGCGTTTATGGGCAAAAACACAGCAAACTTAAAGTAAGATCGACTGAGTTTATGGGCAAAAACACAGCAAACTTATAGTAAGATCAACTGAGTTTATGGGCAAAAACAAAGCAAACGTGAAGTATGATCGACTGCGTTTATGGGCAAAAACACAGCAAACTTATAGTAAGATCGACTGAGTTTAAGGGCAAAAACACAGCAAACGTGCAGTATGATCGACTGCGTTTATGGGCAAAAACACAGCAAACGTATAGTAAGATCGACTGAGTTTATGGCCAAAAACACAGCACACGTGCTTCAACAGCAACTGCGTTTATGTGCAAATAAATAACACACTTGCAGTAACAGCTAATGCGTGTATGTGCAATTATATAGCACACATGTCATGCAGTAACAGCAACTGCGTGTATGTGTGCAATTAAATAGCACACGTCCACTAACACTGAGTACTATGGGCCAGATCCACAGCCAGCCGCCGTAACTTATCTTTTCCCATTTAAGTTACACTGCCGGAAAATTTCTACCTAAGTGCCCGATCCACAAAGCACTTACCTAGAAATTTTCGGGTGTGTAACTTAAATTCCGCCGGCGCAAGGCGTTCCTATTCAAATGGGGGCGAGTCCCATTTAAATTAGGCGCGCTCCCGCGCCGGACGTACTGCGCATGCTCGTGACGTCATTTTCCCGACGTGCATAGCGCGAAATTACGTTACGCCAAGCTTCGTGAATCGCGCCGGGTCAAAAAAGTTGCGTCGGGAAAAAAAAAAGATACAGCGGGGAAAAAAAAATAAAAAATAACAGCGTCGCGGGTAAGAAGGGTCTACTTTTACAAGGTGTAAACAGTTTACACTTTGTAAAAGCAGCCCTAATTTTACACATGCAACTTAATACTTACGGAGAAAAAAACGAAGCGTAAAAGCTTTGTGGATCTCCGTAAGTGCTAATTTGCATACCCGAAGCGGCATTTCGACGCACATGTCGGATCTTCTGTCTATCTCTTGGAAACTGATTCTGTGGATCAGTTCCAAAGATAGAAACAGGGATACGCAGGCGGAACAGCAGATCCGCCTGCGTATCTCTTTTGAGGATCTGGCCCTATGTTTCAGTTAAAACTAAAATGCATGCAGGCAATACAACACGTTAGAGCACTGCAGCTAGCACAAATAAATTGCCTAACAATAGGAATAGCTGATCTAGCTAAGCTATACAGTGTATAAATATATGTACAACGCAAAGATGTATATATATCCTCTACACACTGCAAATTTAACTATACTGACTAGCCTTCCTGCTCTATCTATCTATCTATCTATCTATCTATCTATCTATCTATCTATCTATCTATCTAGTAGAAAATACACTGTGTCTCTATCTATCTCTCTCTCTCTAACTGACTGTCTGTCTGACTTGTCTTTAACAAAGCCGGAACACACTACACGAGGCCGCCTTGCAGGCAGCCTTATATAGTGTGGGGCGTGTACTAAACCCCCTGAGCCATAATTGGCCAAAGCCACCCTGGCTTTGGCCAATTATTGTTCTTCGTTTTTTGCGCCTTGTGATTGGCCAAGCATGCAGGGTCATGGTGCATGCTTGACCAATCATCAGCGCGCAACGCCGCAGTGAATTATGGGCCGACGCGCGTCACTCGAATTTGGCGCGAACTACCTGTTTTGTTCGAAATTCGTCGAACGTACGAACAGACCATGTTCGAGTCGAACATACGTTCGAGTCGGACACAAAGCTCATCCCTACTTGGGAGATTTACAGTGAAGGGTGTACAATGGTGCATTTCATTAAAATCTATCCCTCTCAAGTCATACACACATATACACTTTTTTCCTTAAGAGCCGGTTCACACTGGGGCGACTTGCGATCCGACTTCATGTCGCCTCAAGTCGTCCCAAGTCGCGCTGTAGAGAAAAACAATGGAAGTTAATAGGAGCGGTGTTAATACACACGACTCAAGGCGATCCGACTTCAGAAAAGGTTCCTGTACTACTTCAATCCGACTTGTAGGCAATTTGTACCCATTGATTTCAATGGAAGTCGCCTCAGAAGTCGGATCACTGTCTTAACTGAAGCGACTTTCCAGGAAGATAACATACATTTCTCAGGCAAACCTCTCCTGCCCCCCTCCCTCCCCCTCCCTCTCCCAGAGCTGATTGTTGTTTTATTGGCCACTGGAAAGTCTCCTGTCCTGGAGACGACTTCAAGTTGTGTTGTAAATCGCCCCAGATCGCCCTGTGGTTCATGTTCAAGTCGTGTTGGAGTCACCTCTGAAAGTCGCGCTGGAAGTCGTGTCGCCCTAGTGTGAACCGACTCTGTTTATATTTTGTAAAGTTAAATATTTATTGTTTTTATGGATAATGAATGGGTAATGCATAAATGTGTTATTAATATTTAATTTAAGTTCTACATATTCATGCCACTGAATAAACCTACTACTTAAATCCTATTTGTAGGGCTTTTAGTGAAAAAAAAAAACATGATTTTTTTAAATCAATCTGGGTAAAGAATTGTTAACTATTTCTAGTTAAAAGCTTGCTTTTTAGATACATTCAAGTGAAAACAGCATTAAAATGAGCACACACATTGGTAAGTCATTCAGAAGATTAATGCAGTCAAGCCTTCACAAAGACTTTCAGATGTGTATTAGCATTATAGATTTTAATTTAAAATGATGTCTGTGTTTTCTTGGTTGCATTGTACTGCAAAGGCTGCCATCTGCTTATAATAATGAGCCTGACATTCCACGTAAATGTGATTTGCTGCTTCTTTAACTAAGATAATGGCCTAGATATTGATCTACCTTTGGGTGCAGTTGCTGCCATTTTGTTTATGGTAAATGAAATGATTTGGTGTGAAATGTACAAATTTTATTCTTTTGTTGCAAGCCACAAACAAAATCAATGCTTTGGAATGGATGGCTTTCATGCCTCAGTTACTTTTACAACAGAATTAATGTAGTTCTCTATTATGTAAGATACCCACAAATGTATGTATGTTTGCACAATGCTAAAATGCATTTAATTTAAATGGATCCAGTTGCAATTTAAAGAAACTGCCCTTACAAAAAAGAAAATACCTGTTCCATTGCCAGCAAAATAGGTTTTTAGGGCCATATTCTGAGTAAAGTTACGATGGAGTAACTCAGGATACTCCATCGTAACTCCCTTTTTTGACCCGTGTATCTATGCTCCTGATTCTTAGAATCATTTTTGCATAGATACACTTAAGATCCGCCATCTGTAAGTCACTTACACTGGCGGATCTTAAATGCAATGACGCCGGCCGCCGCTAGATGGCATTTACATGAAGGAGTCATTTGCATATGCAAATGATCCTTCCACGCCGATTCACGAACGAGTTCGCGTCGCGTAACCGTCGCTAACGTCGTTTGCGTAAGCGGAAACTTACCCCTGCTATATGAGGGGTAAGTTTCCGCAAGTCTCGCGTAGGCCATGTTACGGATGGCGTCGGGTCCCCGTCGTGTTTTTTCGTCGGATACGTCGTTTACGTAAGTCGTTCTTGAATACGACTTTACGTCAATGACGCACACGTCGGCGTCATTGACGTTTTCCGCCGAGAACTGGAGCATGCCTACTGGGCTTTTTGCAGCCCGGCGCATGCCCAGTTCTTTTGTATCGGGGGCGCGCTTCATTTGAATAGAAGCCGCCCCCTTGGAGATCCGCCAGGCTACGCCGGGACACTTACACTCCGCTGTCCCAACTTATGGAGCAAGTGGTTGGGGAATACAACACCTGCTCCAGTAAGTTGGGACAGCGGAGTGTAAGTGCCCTAAGCGAAGCAGGCGGATATTTACTCAGAATATGGCCCTTAGTCTTTTGAAGAGCTCGACTTGCTAAGGGATTTTTTCTACAGTTGATTTTTCTGGGAGTTTAAGATGTCTTGTCCCCCCACTGCAAGCTGTGGTTCCATTTGCTTGAGCCCACATTACTACAAGATACAATATTGATGCAGAAGCCAGGGCAATTGGAACCATAGTGCACAGCAAATGACCAAGCATTTGCCACACCCTTTAATAAAAAATGTTAAAGGGCAAAAATGGAAAATGCAGGCAGTGGTACATTTTTTTTTTTGGCAGTGCTCTTTTGTTTATTTTTAATTAGTGAAAGAGTCACTTTAAATTGTTGTTCATCTGCCTAGGCAAATAAATTGAAGCTATAGCTTGTTATGCTAGTGCATAAATACTAAAACAATTAAACAATGGGTACAATTACTTTCTGTAATGGGAGTCTAGCAATAGTAGTTTATGGTGTGAGGTTCCTGGCCTATGTGAATGCTGTATGACCTATATACTATACGGCCTGCCCTATATACTCTGCAGAAAATTGGGCCTTAGGTGTTGGTGGTACCAGAACACTGTAAACCCTCACAGTTACTCTTGGTGGGCACTGGAACGGGCTCTGCTGTGAAATATTATATCAATAATTGAAATCACATGCCACTTTTGAACAGGGGCATAAAAAATGTGGGCCTTAGGCAGTGGTGGTGGTGGCACAACACTGTAAAGCCTCACAGATACTCTTGCTGAGCACAGGAACGAGCCCTGCTGAGAAATATTAGATCAACAATTGTAATTAGGTGCCCCTATTAAACAAAGGCAGAAAAATTGGGCCTTAGGTGGTAGTGTTGGTGGTGGAACAACACTGTAAAGCCTCACAGATATTCTTGTTGAGCACAGGAACAGGCCCTCCTGAGAAATATTTGATCAAAAATTGTAATTACGCGCCCCTGTTAAACAGGGGCAGATCTGGGCATGGCTTGGACGTTCATGTGAGAAGACGTGCTTCACAGCTCCTGCATCCTGGCCTACAAAATCCTGCTGTGAGCCCGATATACTGCCGACATAGACTGGACACTTCGCTCCCATTGTGGAGACCCCCAACAGTGACACCTGGACGCCCCAAATACTCCGCAGAGATGTCCAAGAAGAAGCAGGAGGAACAGGACACCCGTGGCCTGACCCATCATGGCGGCTCCCCGCTCCAGCAGCGTGCAGGAAAGGTCACCTCTGCCTCAGCGGCGGCCAAGCTTGGCCAATTCGCTCACAACCCAAACAGCCCCAAGACCGGGCTACAGACTCAGCCTACCTGCCCCACGAAGCCGGCAAAAAACGGAGTCCCTTCACCCGCTCCACAGGCTGCACATGTGCCTGAGAAAATGGCGTCCGAGGCCTCAGGGTGCACAGTGAGTAACTCTCCCCCCTCTCTCCCTCCCCATGACATGACTGATCCCTCTGCTGAGGGACGAGATGAGCCTTCGCTGCAGGATGTCCTAAATGCAGTCCACTCCTATGGCTCTCATATCACTGAACTATCCACTGAGATTAAGAGCATGAAGGAGGGCCTACTACACATCAGGCAGGACATGCAAAAAATTAGAGAGAGGGCCACTGCTTTAGAGGGCCGGGTGAGCTCTATTGAGGATGATTTAACCCCCATGGTCCAAGAATTACACACCACCTCAGCCAGAGCAAATGAAACAGCTGATAGAGTCGAGGATATGGAGAACAGACTCAGAAGGTCTAATATACGTATAGTAGGAATGCCTGAAAAAGCTGAGAGGAAACATCCTGCTGACTTTATTGAGGCATGGCTGACAGACACATTTGGAAAAAATAACCTTACTGCATTCTTTTCTGTGGAAAGAGCACATAGGGTGCCATCCCATCCACCGCCACCGGGGGGCCACGATAGACCATTCTTGTTGAAGCTACTGCATTACAAAGACAGAGACATTATACTCCGTATGGCAAGGCAGAAAGCTGATATGGCAATCCAAGGATCTAAAGTATCCATATACCCGGATTTTTCTGCCGCTGTCCAGAAACAAAGAGCCAAATTTATGGATGTGAAAAAACGGATGCGTGCAATCCCCATACCCTATTCCATGCTTTACCCAGCGAAGTTGCGTGTGGTGGCAGATGGTACAGTTCATTTTTTCGAAAACCCGAACATGGCTGCTAACTGGCTTGACCGACGTGAGAGACAGCTATGTGGAGCAGCCAGGGACATGGCACAAGATTGAACACGGCGTGCACCCTGCATACAGATAACCCTACCACCCACCCCCTTTACTATAGGAGCTTGAAGAGAGACACTGAAGTCATACTTTGCTATCCTTCACCGTTTACCTATATCTCTTGTACTTTGACTTTGGAGATACAGGGTCCTTGCCCTCACTATTACCCCTTGAACAGCCCTGAGGGGCACCCACGGCATTTTTTCTGCTGGAATTTTCTCAGGTTATGACTATCCTGCCTATTTTTGTTTTTGGCGGACTGTTTTTTGTTCTTCTTTTATGTGTTTTTGTTGTTTTTTAACCCGGGTTGGGTGGGCTGTGTCTCCGCAGGTACCGATGCTCTGTGGTTCCGTTATACATCACTTCTCCCTGAACTGACCGATTTCTGAATATGGAGGAACCTAATTTTTCACCTTGTAACTGCACAGGTAACCTTTGGGTACGGGTGGGTTGTGGTGCCCTGCTGGGCCGAGCCCCCCAGAGACTGGGAATTCTGACATTACCCCCCCTCCCATCTCAATGGGTAAGCAGGTAGACACAATCTTATCCTGGAATGTCAGGGGTCTGCATGATCCCACAAAAAGGACTGCCTTATTTACTTTTTTCTCGCAGCAAAATCCCAATATCATATGTCTGCAGGAATCCCATCTTACTGGTGACACTACCCAGTTGTTGCGTATGTCTAAATATCCTGTGCAATACCACTCTGTGCATACTAGCTACTCCAGGGGTGTCAGTATATTGTTCTCTAGAACCACTGCATTTACTGAACAGGATGTGCTAGTAGACTGACTGTGTTGCAATGTCTAGCTAGATTCCTGGCCAAACATCCCCAGCTTCCGATGTCATTGGGGACTTTAATAGTGCAATGGACACCTCCTTGGAAATACATAAAAAGTTCTCTCCACAGGGCCCTAGGGCACATACACCACTCGCCAGATTTGTGACTGAGCTGGGACTTGTGGACCTGTGGAGATGTTAGTCCCCCCTTCAGGCAGGCCCAGTTCTCCTGTCATTCTCTGTCTCACTCTACGCTGTCGCGCATAGATTTTGCTCTGGGTAATGATCTTTTTTTATTATCAAAATTTGTATTCGTTTTTCAACATTTCCATTTAACAATATATTACATTATATCACACCCTTATAAAATAAACATCCTTATCTGTATCCCGTACCCCCCCCCCCCGGGAAATAAAGAAAAAAAAAAGAAAGAAAAGGGAAATAAATAAATAAATAAAAAGGGGAGAAAATTACCCCCCCACCCTCACTTATTCCCCGCGGATCTCTCCCCCCCCTCCAAACACCAAACAAAAGATAAAATAAATAAATAAAAATAATAATAAAAAAAAAAGTGATCCCTTAGATATGAGGCTTCTAAAAAGCCATTCTATAACTTATCGCTCATTATTCCTTGTTACCCCATCCCCTAAAAACACTTTTACCAAGTGTTTGAAATCTGAGGCCTCTAACAGTACATAAGGCCACTAATGACTTACCCCCCCCCCCCCGCTTTTTTTTTATCTCACCCTTCCTCCCTTCCCTACTCCACACACCAACCCCGAGAGAAAAATAAGTAAATATATATAATAACAAAAAAAAACACCTTATTATGTAGTATATCCCAATCCCACCCCCTGTACAGGTGGGGGTTAGGGGAAGTGCCGCACGGGATTTCATATTGAGAGCTAAAAAAAATAAAAAAATAAAAATACTAAAAAATAAAAAAAATAAAAATAAAAGACAATCAAGTTATTCTCCCCCCCCCCCCCCCCCACAGGCTATCCACTTACGTTTTCCTACAGCTCCTTAAATTATTCAATCTCTAGCGAGCGTTTTTCCCATTCTGACCATATTACTCTAAACTTTTCCTTTCTATCTTTACCCCTGGAAATCCATCTTTCTGCCTCCATAATTAAATTCACTTCTCTCTTCCATTCAAGAATTGTTGGCCTTTTATCCTGTTTCCATAATCTAGGTATTAACCACCTAAGCCCCGGACCAAAATGCTGCCTAAAGACCCAAGGGGTTTTTACAGTTCGGGACTGCGTCGCTTTAACAGACAATTGCGCGGTCGTGCGACGTGGCTCCCAAACAAAATTGGCGTCTTTTTTCCCCCACAAATAGAGCTTTCTTTTGGTGGTATTTGATCACCTGTGCGGTTTTTATTTTTTGCGCTATAAACAAAAATAGAGCGACAATTTTGAAAAAAATGCTATATTTTTTTACTTTTTTCTATAATAAATATCCCCCAAAAACATATATAACATTTTTTTTTTCCTCAGTTTAGGCCGATACGTATTCTTCTACCTATTTTTGGTAAAAAAAAATCGCAATAATCGTTTATCGGTTGGTTTGCGCAAAATTTATAGTGTTTACAAAATAGGGGATATTTTTTTTTTTTTTTTTTTTTACTACTAATGGCGGCGATCAGCGATTTTTTTCATGACTGCGACATTATGGCGGACACTTTGGACAATTTTGACACATTTTTGGGACAATTGTCATTTTCACAGCAAAAAATGCATTTAAATTGCATTCTTTATTGTGAAAATGACAGTTGCAGTTTGGGAGTTAAACACAGGGGGCGCTGTAACATTTAGGGATCACTGTGTATGTGTTTACTAGTGTAGGGGGGTGTGGCTGTAGGAATGACGTCATTGATCGTGTCTTCCCTATAAATGGGATGACGCGATCGATGCGCCGACACAGTGAAGCACGGGGGTTCTATACCACCTAGATAGAAATTTATAAGACATCTCTTGAATCTGTGAGCTTACAGATGTATAGTGTGTGGAGTCAATACGTTTTTTAATTTGTTGCGTGGTAAACCTGTGATTTAGCTCTCCTTCCCAGTCTCTAATATAGTAAGGTGCTGTTTTTCTCCGTTTCCCTAGGATTAATCTATACATTTGAGACAGTAAGTGTTTGGCCCTCCCAATCTTTACACATCTGGTTTCAAATAGAGTAAGCGAATTAAGAGGCCTTATCCTGGTTTTCCACTTTTGAAAGAAGCACCCTAATTGGTGATACCTCCACTCCACAATTGGGACTGTTCCCAAGCTCCGTCTCAATTCAGGTAAGGGGGTCAGGGTTCCACATGGGGCAAATTTGCCGCATGTGGTGTCCTTCCCCCAGGCCTTCATTGATCCTACTTCCTCGCCTGGGGGGAACCACGGGAATCCCTCCAGGGGAGCCAGGGGGGATATCCCAGGGGCATAATCTCCTGATTGATTTATTTTATCCCATATCCTTAATGTATTATTAGTTAATGGTGACATCCATGTTGAGAGCCCTCTTTCTGTCTTCGGTATCCAAGGAGCTCCTGCTAGGTTCCTTCCTGCCATTGTTTGCTCTAATTTTACCCATGTTTTAGTTGAGTGATCGTGATTCCAATTTAGTATACCTACTAGTGCCATTGCCCTATAATATGATTTTACATCTGGCAGCCCCACTCCGCCCTCTGACTTTTCTCTACACAAAATTTCATAGGCTAATCTAGGGAGTTTATCATTCCACACAAAGGAAACGAAAGCCTTCCGTATGCCCTTAAAAAAACTCTGTGGGAGGTGAATTGGCACTGTATGTAAGACATAAATTATTTTAGGTAGTATGTTAATTTTTATTGCATTCACCCTTCCAAACCAAGTTAAAAACTGCCCCTTCCATTTCTGAAGATCCTCTCTTACCCCTTCCATTAAGGTACCATAATTCAGGTCGTATAAAAGTTTAGGGTCAGGCGTTATATGCGTCCCTAAGTAAACTAGTGATTTTTTGTTCCATACGAAGCGATATGCTTCTTGTAGAGTGTTCGCCATACTTAAAGCGGGGGTTCACCCTTAGAGGGCACTTTTCCCCCTTCGCTTCCTGCTCGTTATTACTAGGGGAATCGGCAATTTATTTAAAAATATGTGCAGTACTTACCCGTTTACGAGACGCATCCTCTCCGTCGCTTCCGGGTATGGGCTTCGGGAATGGGCGGTCCTTCTTGATTGACAGGTTTCCGAGAGGCTTCCGACGGTCGCATCCATCGCGTCACGATTTTCCGAAAGAAGCCGAACGTCGGTGCGCAGGCGCAGTATAGAGCCGCACCGACGTTCGGCTTCTTTCGGCTACGAGTGACGCGATGGATGCGACCGTCGGAAGCCTCTCGGAAGGCTGTCACTCAAGAAGGAACGCCGGCTCCCGAAGACCCATACCCGGAAGCGACGGAAGAAGATGCAGCTCGAAAACGGGTAAGTACTGCACCTATTTTAATATAAATAGCCGATTCCCCTAGACCGAACGAGCAGGAAGCTAAGGGGAGATTTTTTTTTTTTTTTTAAATGGGTGAACTCCCGCTTTAAAGATACATGGCTAGGAAATAATATAGACTTCTCAAAATTTATTTTAAAATTGGATAGGGCCCCAAACCTAGATACTTCTTCCATCAAAGCAGGTAATGAAGTCTGTGGTGTGGATAGATAGAACAACAGGTCATCGGCAAATGCCGAGACCTTATGTTCATCCGGCCCAATACACGTTCCCTGTATTCCGTTATTTCTTCTTATTTTGCAGAGAAAGGGTTCCAATATCATTGCAAATAATAAGGGAGACAAGGGACACCCTTGTCTCGTACCATTGTATATTTGGAAATAGTCTGACAAAGTGCCATTCACCTTTACTCTTGCTCTCGGGGAGGCGTACAACGCCAGCACCCAACCCATCACACGCTCTCCCACTTTCATCCACCTCAGAACCTCAGTCATAAACATCCAGCTAACCCTGCCGAAAGCTTTTTCGGCATCCATAGATAATATTATTCTGGGGGCTTTGTCCTGGCCGTATTGCATCCAATGGAGGACATTTAATGCTCTTATGGTGTTGTCTCTAGCTTCACGGCCCTTCATAAAGCCTGTTTGATCAGGGTGAACTAGCTTCACTAAATGATCCTGTAGTCTAAGTGCCACAATTTTTGATAATAACTTCGTATCAGAATTTAACAGAGAAATTGGTCTATAATTGGCACAATGTTGGGGATCTTTTCCTGGTTTTGGGAGGACTGTAATGTGTGCCAATAATGCTTCTGGAGGAAGTGGATTCAGAATGTTAATCGAATTGAAGTAATCACATATTGGGGCGCCCAGGTTTTCAGAAAATGTTTTATAATATACATTTGTAAAGCCATCTGGCCCTGGGCTTTTTCCTATTGTCAAATTTGCTATTACTCCATGCACTTCTTTCACTGTGATCGGCCTGTTTATCATCTCCGTAGCTTCAGATGGCAGTGAAGGTAACTCTGAGTCCGCAATATATTCCCTAATCTCCCCCACTCGGAATTCATTAGTGGTGCTTGCCGATTCCTGTTGAATATTATATAAATTCTCGTAGAATTTATGGAATTCTGCCGCAATTGCCTGTGTTTCTACAATTTTTTTGTTTTGTATAGTTAAATTATGAACATGTCTGGAATCTTGTTGTTTTTTACGTTGTCTAGCTAAAAGGCAACCACATTTATTTCCCTGTTCATAGAACCGGTGTGCGTAGTATCTATATTCATTTCTGGTTTTCTGATCTAGACACTGTGTCAGTTTACTTCGTGCCTCTTCCAACCTCTTAGCGTCTGCTGGGTCCATGGAGGATTTATGTTTTATCTCTATCTTATTTATTTCTTCCAGCAGATCTGTTATTTCTTTTTGTTTTTCTTTTTTTTCCTGGCCCCCCATGCTATCAATTCCCCCCTGATCACTGACTTATGGGCCTCCCAAATAGCCTGTTCAGAAGTTTCCCCAGACACGTTCCTTTCAAAATATGTTTTGATTTCAATGGTTAAATCTTCCACAACGCGGCTGTCGTCTAACAGTGTCTCATTTAACCGCCAAGTTTGTTCCAAGTGGCCCAATGATACTGGATGTAAGGTCATAATGACAGGTGCATGATCTGAAATTGTTATTGATTCTATCGTGCAAGATCTGATCCTTTCTAGGTAGAACTGGTCCACGAAGAAAAGATCAAGACGAGAGTACATATTGGGCCTGATTTACCAAGCCTTTACTCCATGACTCATGGAGTAAAAGCAGGAGTAGCAGCCGTTTGGCCATTTACTAAAGAAATACGCTGCTAGTGCAGTGTATTTCCCTAGTTACTAATGTGCTCCGTGCGCCCAGGAGAGGGTGCATTGTGCACCAGTACAGACCTGGCGCACGGCACATTAAACTATAAATTGCGGGGGTTTGGGCGGGAGTTTATTAAGGGGGGAGGTGGGGGGATGCAGGGGAAGTGAAGTGACATGTGTTTTGAAGTGTTTGGCGG
This sequence comes from Rana temporaria, assembly GCF_905171775.1. Lineage (NCBI taxonomy): Eukaryota > Metazoa > Chordata > Amphibia > Anura > Ranidae > Rana > Rana temporaria. The sequence goes on along the minus strand of NC_053493.1, from coordinate 188,802,660 downwards.
GCCGAATTGAAAGGGAAAGTGTTTTTTGAAAACAGATCCCCGTACGCTTGCACAGTGCGCCTGAACCTCGGGAGGTTCATTTGCATACTGGGCATGCGCAGAGAGAAAAGTCAGGGATTCCCGTGCGCCTTGTCAGTACGCCGTGAAAATCTTGGTAAATACCAAGCGGCGTACCCGTGAATGCGCTGCGTGACGCGGCGCACGGGAATCTCCGAGCTGTTTTCAGCCCTGAAGGGGAACTCGGCGCCAAATTTCAAACTTGAAATCGGCGCGGGTCCCCCTTCAGGGCTACATTAGGCTCTTAGGCTTGGTCCGGAACGTGAGGGGTTAAACCCGCGCCGATTCGGCGCGGGGGTCCCCCCAGATCCAAACCAAGCCCTCATCCCAAGCATGCAGTCTGGCCCGGACAGGAATGGGGGAGGGGACGAGCGAGCGGCCCCCCCCCTCCTGAGCCGTACCAGACCGCATGCCCTCAACATGGGGGAGTGTGTGCTGTGGGGGAGGGGGGCACTGCCCCCCCACCCCACAGCACTCTTGCCCCCATGTCGATAGGGACAAGAGCCTCTTCCCGACAACCCTTGCCATTGGTTGTCGGGGTATGCGGGCGGGGCTAATCGGAATCTGTGAGCTCCCTTTAATAAGGGGGCCCCCAGATGCCGGCCCCCCACCCTATGTGAATGAGTATGGGGTACATCGTACCTCTACCCATTCACATGGGGGAAATGTAAAGTAAAAAAAAAACACCACACAGAATAAAATATTTTATTAATCTGCTCCGGAGCCCCCCCTTTCTTCTTTAGCTCTCTTAGAAGGGGGGGTTTCTTCTCTCCCGATCTTCCGCCGGGACCCTGGGCTTCGGTGATTTCTGCCGGGGGAGGGCGCCATCCCTCGGTCCTCTCCGGAGCCTTCCGCCGGATGCCCCCACCCCATTTAAGCTCTTTTTCATTAGGGAGGGGCATCCGGACTTCGGGGTCTTCTGCCGGGGGATGGCGCCTATCCCCCGGTCTTTCCGGTGCCTTCCGCCAGGGTTCCGGTCTTCCTGGTCTTCTGCCGGGGGTGCGCCAACTCCCCGGTCTTTTCTCTTCTGTCTTCTCTGCTCCCTCTTCTGCCTGGCTCCCCCGCGGAGCCAGGGCTTTCTTCCGTCTTCTTTCTTCTCCCTTCCTTCTTCTGCCTGTCTCCTCCGGGAGCCCAGGGCTTGTCTCCGCTGTCTTCTCCCTTCTCTTCCATTGGATGTTGACACGACGAGGTCCGGCGCTGGAATGCCGTCTGAGCAGTGGGCATGGACTTATATAGGGCAATGCCACCATGTGACCTCAACCCATGTGACATCACATTCCCATCATGCCCAGGGAATGTGATGTCACATGGGTTGAGGTCACATGGTGGCATTACCCTATATAAGTCCATGCCCGCCGCTGACACGGCATGTCAGCGCGGAACCTCGTCGTGTCAACATCGAATGGAAGAGAAGGGAGAAGACAGCGGAGACAAGCCCTGGGCTCCCGGAGGAGACAGGCAGAAGAAGGAAGAGAGAAGAAAGAAGACGGAAGAAAGCCCTGGCTCCGCGGGGGAGCCAGGCAGAAGAGGGAGCAGAGAAGACAGAAGAGAAAAGACCGGGGAGTTGGCGCACCCCCGGCAGAAGACCAGGAAGACCGGAACCCTGGCGGAAGGCACCGGAAAGACCGGGGGATAGGCGCCATCCCCCGGCAGAAGACCCCGAAGTCCGGATGCCCCTCCCTAATGAAAAAGAGCTTAAATGGGGTGGGGGCATCCGGCGGAAGGCTCCGGAGAGGACCGAGGGATGGCGCCCTCCCCCGGCAGAAATCACCGAAGCCCAGGGTCCCGGCGGAAGATCGGGAGAGAAGAAACCCCCCCTTCTAAGAGAGCTAAAGAAGAAAGGGGGGGCTCCGGAGCAGATTAATAAAATATTTTATTCTGTGTGGTGTGTTTTTTTTACTTTACATTTCCCCCATGTGAATGGGTAGAGGTACGATGTACCCCATACTCATTCACATAGGGTGGGGGGCCGGAATCTGGGGACCCCTTTATTAAAGGGGTCTCTCAGATTCTGATAAGCTCTCCGCCCGCATACCCCGACAACCAACGGCCAGGGTTGTCGGGAAGAGGCTCTTGTCCCTATCGACATGGGGGCAAGAGTGCTTTGGGGTGGGGGGGCAGTGCCCCCCTCCCCCACAGCACACACTCCCCCATGTTGAGGGCATGTGGTCTGGTATGGCTCAGGAGGGAGGGGGGCGCTCGCTCGTCCCCACCCCCATTCCTGTCTGACCAGACTGCGTGCCTGGGTTAAGGGCTTGGTTTGGATCTTGGGGGGGGGGGCACGCTATTTTTTTGGGCCCCGGTTTAACCCCTTATGTTCCAGACCAAGCCTAAGAGCCTGGTATGCACCTGGAGGGAACCCACCTTGCTTTTTTTGGGGGGGTCTGGAGTTCCCCTTCATGAACAGCGATCTGTCATTTACACATGTCAGTCCCATCCCCCCCCCCTACAGTTAGAACACACCCAGGGAACATATTTAACCCCTCCCTCGCACCTAGTGTTAACCCCTTCCCTGCCAGTGGCATTTTTTGAGTAAGCAATGCATTTTTTACAGCACTGATTGCTAGAAAAATGCCAATGGTTCCAAAAAAGTGTTCGATGTGTCCGCCATAATGTCGCAGTACCGATAAAAATCGCTGATCGCCCCAATAACTAGTTAAAACAAAAAAAAAAAAAATTTGTAGACGCTATACCTTTTGCAAAAACCAAACACTAAACGCTATTTGCGATTTTTTGGAACCAAAAAGATGTAGAATACGTATCGGCCTAAACTGAGGGGTTTTTTAGTTTTTTGAATATATATTTTTGGGGATATTTATTATAGCAAAAAGTAAAAATAATTTTTACATATGTGGGCGGGACTTACGCAAGTCCCGCCCACATATATAAACATCGTTCAAACCACACATGTGAGGTATTGACGCGTGCCTTAGAGCGAGAGCAATACTTTTACCACTAGACTTTCTTTGTAACTATAAACTGGTAACCTGGAAAAAAAAATAAAAGGTCGCCTATGGGGATATTCACGGAATTCATTTTGGCCCCATTGCAGGAGTGTTTCCAATAGTAAAGCGTGACATGTAAGGTATCTATTTACTCAGTGTAACATCATCTTTCACATTATCCCCAAAAATTGGGCTCACTTTTGTGTTTTGTTAATTTTTAACCACTTGAGCCCGGACCATATTTCTGGTCAATGACCGGGCAAGTTTTTGTGATTCGGCGCGGCGTCGCTTTAACTGACAATTGCGCAGTCGTGCGACGTGGCTCCCAAACAAAATTGGCAACCTTTTTTTTCACACAAATAGATTATTAAATGTGCGTGTTTACTTCTGTCTTTAACACCTCCCCTTCAGGCTGGAAAGCATCAGATCAGGGGAAACAAAAAAAAAAAGCTCTCATTCCATTGCAGCTTGGTTCCTACATGTGTGATGAACTGAGCATGCTCAAACACTTAGAAAAAAAATATCCTTTCTTTTTAAAAGGTGAAAAACACTCATTGGATGCTCATAGAGCGTGGTTTGGGTTAATTGCAGGTGTGCCCAATTACAAGCTCACCCAAACTAGAGACTGCAATTTGGTCATGTGATTTCAATTGCTTCATTACTAGCACTGTTATAAAAAGCTTGGATCGATCAGTCCTCAGCTGCCCTCAGAAGGGGCAGGCTGGCAGAAATGCTGTTGCTAAACACAAATGTGGTTTGTTGCATGGGTTTTGTTTTATTTTGCCAATGGTTTTGGTTTATTTTTAAATAATGTTCACTTTGATGTATTTGTCTATGTGGCCTTATTTTATGAAAAATGTGTAAAGCTATGGTTAATTAGTATTTTGAAATGTATTTTTGTTTGTCTTTTTTTGCTTTCCTTGTTTTGTTGACCAATAAAAATTACTTTAAAATTGTTAAGTTTGTCTTTTGTTACTTTTTCATGCTACATATGTTGACAGCTGCAGCTGAACTAGGTTTGGGCCTAACAAATTATGTGTGATTTTTGTCTAAGCTTCTTTCCTGGTGTGTAATCATGAAATGTTTGCCATGTTTATTCTCCCTGACTTTAAAGACAAAAACTGGTAAGTATTTTATTTATTCTGCAGTGGTCCTCAGCCCTCAAGTACCCCCGACAGGACATGTTTTGGGGATTTCTCTTATCAAGAATTGCTGTCCAGACTATTTTAAAGCACATGTGCAAGATGAAGGAAAACCTGCAAACATGGCCTGTGGGGGGGGGGGGGGGGGTTTGCTATTGGTGGACAGGCTTGACTTGCTGATTTACAGCACTGTGCTTAAATCTAGCGCAAGGCAATCCTATTCAAATTGTGGGTGTTTGAGGGAAGCCAAGTGAGTGTTAGAACCCCTGCTTTGTGTTTTTTTATTTTTGTGTTGAGCTTTGTGTCCCTTTTCTTAAAATTGGCTTCACTTCCTGTCACACAGCTGAACAGGAAGTGAGGTTAAAACCCTACCAGTGTCATTTCTTGGGGACACCGGTCAATCTAACTAGTGTCCCCATTAAGCAAATTGCACTCCAGCACTGCTGTGTACACCCCAAATCATGGGTCTTCAAACTACGGCCCTCCAGTTGTTCAGGAACTACAATTCCCATCATGCCTAGTCATGTCTGTGAATGTCAGTGCATTACAAGGCCTCATGGGATGTGTAGTTCTACAACAGCTGGAGGGCCGTAGTTTGAGGATCCCTGCCCCAAATGATTATTTAGTTTGGGGTTTAGTAAAGGCAAAGCCACTCTGCAGTACAAGCATAGTTGCTGAAAATCTGAGAGGAAGCACTGATGGTTTTAACATCCAATCCTGTAGAAGCAAAGTTGTTTTGTTTTCTTCCTTGCTTTGCACTTGTAGGAGTGGATTTGCCTTTAGTAAATGGACCCCAAAGTCCAAGATCCCTAATAATTTGGGGTGTACACAGCAAAATGCTAGAGTGCAATTTACATAATGGGAAACTATTTAGATTGATCTCTGTGTCCACAAGAAAATATATTAGTAAGGTTTTACCCTCACTTCCTGTTTGGCTATGTGACAGGAAGTGAATGAATTAGAAAGGGTGAAGACACCTCACAAATGTTGTCACTATCAGGGGTGCAGACATCCCCCAAAAAATTAGCAGATAATACTTATTTGCAAATTAATAATTTTTTAGTTAACATTGGGTGGGGTGCTCTAACACACACATTCCTACATATTAGCAACGCTCTATCCTGGCCTATTGGCATGGTTATATTTTCTTAGGGCTCTCAATAAAACTCTATGAAATTTGTGCTTAAACTAGAACCAGGGGCGGACTGACAACTCATGGGGCCCCCGGGCAATAGAAGATTATGGGGCCCCTCTGGCTTACAGATGACCACCACGCCAGGAGGTAGTGCAGAGGCGGGCAGCTAAAATCTTGGGATATTCACATTAAAAGCATGTCATTTTCGGACATATCAGGGACAGATCTAAAAAAAAAAAAGATTTTTACATACTGTCCCTGGTTTTACTGAGCCTGGCAACCCGGATGGGGCCCCCTAGTGGCATGGGGCCCTCGGGCAGTGCCCAAGTGACTCAATGGTCAGTCCGCCCCTGACAAGAACTATAATCAACAAGTTTTATTTTCTTTCATTTTGGATAGAGTGAGGGAGGGTTATAGGCCCTGTCAGTTTATTTTGTATTATCTGTGTCCAATTGGGGAGATTTGCCTTCACTTCCTGCCCCATAGCCAAACAGGAAGTGAGAGAAAAACTATGCAAATTAACCACTTCCCGCCCAGCCTATGGCCGATTTACGTCCGGGAAGTGGTTACACAATCCTGACAGGACGTCCTGCAGGATTTCATGCCGCACGCGCCTGTGGGGGCACGCAGCGCGGCGATCGGTGATGCGGGGTGTCAGTCTGACACCCTGCATCTCCGATCTCGGTAAAGAGTCTCTCACGGAGACGGAGACTCTTTACCACGTGATCAGCCGTGTCCAATCACGGCTGATCACGATGTAAACAGGAAGAGCCATCGATGGCTCTTCCTCACTCGCGTCTTACAGACGCCAGTATAGGAGAGCCGATCGGCGGCTCTCCTGACAGGGGGCGTTCGCGCTGATTGTTTATCAGCGCAGCCCCCCCTCGGATCACCACACTGGACCACCAGGGATGCCCACCCTGGACCACCAGGGTGTGCAAAAACAAAAAAAATATAGAACAAAAAAACAAAAAGCATTAAAAAATAAGAAAAAAGATGCCAATCAGTGCCCACAAATGGGCACTGACTGGGAAAATCAGTGCCACCCCACAGTGCCCATCCATGCACAGTGCCCACCTATCAGTGCCCACCTGTGCCACCCATAAGTATCCATCAGTGCCACCCATAAGTGCCGCCCATAAGTATCCATCAGTGCCACCCATAAGTGCCGCCCATCTGTGCCGCCCATGAGTGCCCATCAGTGCCGCCTATGAGTGCCCATCAGTGCCGCATAGCAGCGCCGCCAATCAATGCCACCTCATCTGTGCCGTCAGTACTACCTCATCGATGTCCATCAGTGCCATCTCATCGGGGCCCATCAGTGCCGCCATATCAGTGCCCGTAATTGAAAGAGAAAAACTTATTTTCAAAAAAATTAACCTAAAAAAAGAAAAAGGTTTTTTTGTTTCAAAATTTGCAGTCTTTTTTTAGTTGTTGCGCAAAAAAAAAACGCAGAGGTGATCAAATAACAACAAAAGAAAGCTCTATTTGTGGGGAAAAAAGGACGCCAATTTTGTTTGGGTACAGTGTTGTATGACCGCGCAATTGCCATTCAAAGTGCGACAGTGTTGAAAGCTGAAAATTGGCTTGGGCAGGAAGGTGCGTAAGTGCCTGGTATGGAAGTGGTTAAGGGAATCCAGTGCCCCCCCAGAACTAGTGTGTGGGTCCCCTGAAAATTACTGGGCGGGGTTATACAAAAACAGGGTGTGACCTTGACAGGAAGGGGTTGGTCATTTTTCTATTAGGAGGTGCAGATATGTAGTCAGGCCTAGGGCAGAACCAAACCTTAATATACTACTGCATATTAGGGCTTATTTAGACCGGAACCGATTTACAGCGTGTTTTTATATTGTGGGAGGAAACCCACGCAGGCACAGGGAGAACATGCAAACTCCATGCAGATGCTGTCACGGGCGGGATTCGAACCAACGACTCTTTTGCTGCTAGGTCAAAGTGCTATACACTACACCACTGTGGTGAACGAACATGATTGCAGCTGAAAGCATGAGATCTTTTTTTTTTTTTTTCAATACCATGCTTTCCAGCCTTATTGACCCCGCCTCTCTCCATAAAGAGGACCTGTCACACACTAGTCCTATTACAAGGGATGTTTACATTCCTTGTAATAGGAAGAAAACTGATCATTTTTTTTTTATTTTTTTATTTCAGTGTAAAACATTATAAAACTAAATAAAAATAAATAAGAAAACCCCAAAAAAAAATTTAAAGCGCCCCGTCGCGACGAGCTCGCGCACAGAAGCAAACGCATACGCGAGTAGCGCCCGCATATGAAAACAGTATTCAAACCACACAAGTGAGGTATCGCCGCGATCGTTAGAGTGAGAGCAATAATTCTAGCCCTAGACCTACTCTGCAACTCAAAAAATGCAACCTGTAGAATTTTTTAAACGTCGCCTATCGAGTTTTTTAAAGGGTAAAAGTTTGACGCCATGCCACGAGCGGGCGCAATTTTTAAGCGTGACATGTTGGGTATCATTTTACTCGGCGTAACATTATCTTTCACAATATAGAAAAAAATTGGGGAAAATGTATTGTTGTCCTATTTTTTAATTCAAAAAAGTGATTTTTATCCAAAAAAAGTGCGCTTGTAAGACCGCTGCGCAAATACGGTGTGACAAAAAGTATTGCAATGACTGCCATTTTATTCCCTAGGATGTCTGCTAAAAAAAAATATATAATGTTTGGGGGTTCTGATTAATTTTCTAGCCAAAAAATTGTGATTTTCACATGAAGGAGAGAAGTGCCAGAATTAACCCGGTGGGCAAGTGGTTAAAGTACTCATGGCTATAAAGAATAGAGGCATTGCTCATTAAAAAAAAAAAAAAAAAAAAGGGGGTCCCTCCAAATTAAATTACCAGGCCCTTCAGGTCTGGAATGGATATTAAGGGGAACCCCGCCGTAAAAACCCCCCCAAAAAAAGACGTGCGGTTCCCGGCAAATATCCATTCCAGACCCTTCAGGTCTGGTGTGGATTTTAAGGGGAACTCCACCCCAAATTGAAAAAAAAAATGGCGTGGAGTCCCCCTAAAAATCCACACCAGACCCTTATCCGAGCACGTTGACCTGGCCGGCCGCAGAAAAGAGGGGGGGACAGAGTGCGGCCCCCCCCCTCTCCTGAACCGCACCAGGCCACATGCCCTCAACATGGGGAGGATGTCCCCATGTTGATGGGGACAAGGGTCTCATCCCCACAACCCTTGCCCGGTGGTTGTGGGGGTATGCGGGCGGGAGGTTTATCAGAATCTGGAAGACCCCTTTAACAAAGGGGACCCCCAGATCCTGACCCCCCCCCTGTGTGAAATGGTAATGGGGTACATTGTACCTCTACCATTTCACCCCAAAAAAAATGTCAAAGTGATAAAAATGACAGTAGCCGGTTTTTGACAAATCTTTTAATAAAGTCTTCTTTTCTTCTTTCCTTCGGGGTTCTTCCGCTGCTTCATTCTTCTCGTCCACATCTTGCCCGACGTCTTCTTCTATCTTCTCCGTCCGTCCTTCCGCCTTCTGGTCCCGCATCTTGCCCGTTGTCTTGTCCTGTCGCCTCCTCGTCCGCATCTTGGGTCTTCTGCGGTCTTCTTCTCGGTCCGCCGCCTTCTCGTCCCCTGCGTTTGAATTGTAATTGGCCGCCGTTTTCCCGCTCCTGGGACCCGCCCCCCTCTGACGCCACAAGTAAACTCCTTAGAAGGTCATGTGCGTCAGAGGGGGGCGGGGTCGCAGAGCGTCACACAGCGGGGGAATTCAATTTCAATCGCGCCGCCCGGAGAAGAAGTTCCCGCCGTGTCACACTCATGTGACCCCGCCCCCCTCTGACGCACATGACCTTCTAAGGAGTTTACTTGTGGCGTCAGAGGGGGGCGGGTCCCAGGAGCGGGAAAACGGCGGCCAATTACAATTCAAACGCAGGGGACGAGAAGGCGGCGGACCGAGAAGAAGACCGCAGAAGACCCAAGATGCGGACGAGGAGGCGACAGGACAAGACAACGGGCAAGATGCGGGACCAGAAGGCGGAAGGACGGACGGAGAAGATAGAAGAAGACGTCGGGCAAGATGTGGACGAGAAGAATGAAGCAGCGGAAGAACCCCGAAGGAAAGAAGAAAAGAAGACTTTATTAAAAGATTTGTCAAAAACCGGCTACTGTCATTTTTATCACTTTGACATTTTTTTTGGGGTGAAATGGTAGAGGTACAATGTACCCCATTACCATTTCACACAGGGGGGGGGTCAGGATCTGGGGGTCCCCTTTGTTAAAGGGGTCTTCCAGATTCTGATAAACCTCCCGCCCGCATACCCCCACAACCACCGGGCAAGGGTTGTGGGGATGAGACCCTTGTCCCCATCAACATGGGGACATCCTCCCCATGTTGAGGGCATGTGGCCTGGTGCGGTTCAGGAGAGGGGGGGGGGCCGCACTCTGTCCCCCCCTCTTTTCTGCGGCCGGCCAGGTCAACGGGCTCGGATAAGGGTCTGGTGTGGATTTTTAGGGGGACTCCACGCCATTTTTTTTCAATTTGGGGTGGAGTTCCCCTTAAAATCCACACCAGACCTGAAGGGTCTGGAATGGATATTTGCCGGGAACCGCACGTCTTTTTTTTTTTTGGTTTTTACGGCGGGGTTCCCCTTAATATCCATTCCAGACCTGAAGGGCCTGGTAATTTAATTTGGGGGAACCCCTACACATTTTTTTGTTTGTTTTATGAATGAATCCCTTTAGAATTGTCAGAGCCGACAATTCATTATAGCCGCGTGTGAATTTTTAAATGACTTTTTTCCTTCAGAATGTCACTTTGTGCAGGGGGAGTTCTAAGTGCGGGAAAAATGCGCTATTTCACATGCTGACATTACACCCCCCCTAGGTACGAAATTTAAAGGAATATTTCACTTTTATTGTTTCACTTTAAGAATTATTAATTTCACTGCTCCCGAAAAAACGGCCGTTTTAAAAAATAAAAAAATCATTGATACATGTTCCCTGGGGCAGGACTGAGGTCCCCAAACACTTTTTAGGACAAAACTTGCAGATTAGCCTTTAAAATGAACACTTTTGATTTCTCCCATAGACTTCTATAGGGAGTTCGGCGCGGCTTTACATATTAGTTTCAATGCGCCGGCTGCTACGCTGGTTCATGCGCCTGATTAAGCCTCCACCCGGAGTACTAATTAATGCATGAACCAGCGCAGCGCACATAGCTTAGTAAATCAGGCCCATTGTGTATTTTGGAGTAGTAGCTATAGTCTTTTATCCCCTCATGCGTTGCTCGCCATCCATCTACCAAGTGGGCAGTCCGTAAATATTGTTTTATGTGTTTTAGAGCATTGAATGATATGGGTGTTTTGCCTATTGATGTGTCTATACTTGGATTTAATACTAAATTAATATCACCCCCCAAAATCAGAAATCCTTCTCTATACTTCTCTAGTGATTTCAAGGTTTTTATCAGGAAGTTAGCCGTACCTGTGTTTGGGGCATACACTGAGGCAAATGTATAGCAGTAGCCGTTCAGTTTTGCTTTTAAGAAAAGGTACCTACCCTCGGGGTCTATTTGTGAAAATGTCACGATAACTGGGCATGTCTTTTTAAATGCTATGGACACTTCCCTTCCCTTTGGATTGGGGAAGGCGCATGGAACCACTGGTTAAATATGTGTAGGGGCATATTTGGTGTAGCCCCTTTCAGGAAATGTGTTTCCTGTAGGAAGGCCACATCTATAGCATAATGACTTAACTCCTGCCACAGACGACCTCTCTTCTGGGGTGAATTTAGGCCTCTAACATTATATGTTATTACCTTTAATGGGCCTGCCATCCCTTATTTTTATGAAAAAACGCTTCAGCTATTTGCTGCTGTATATCTTTTTTCTGTTTCCCTGCCTGTCCAAGAGAGGGGAGAAGAGGTGGAGAACAAAGACAAACAAACAACCACAAAAAACAAAAAACAAACCAAACACAAAAAAAAAACAACCCCGAAATTTCCCCAGAAGGAACAAAAACATAATTTTTTTCATTTTTTTCCTCCACTAGCTCTGGCTCTGTGCCTGTCTTCCTCCGCTTACCTCCCACACACCGACCGCATGTGTATCTGTTCTGCTGTTAGAGTTACTTTCACTTTCAATTCTCCAGGGGAGGGGAGGGGGAGCCCGTAGAGGAGATGAATGAGCTGCTGTTACTCTGTGTCTGTCTCCAGCGCTTACCTCCCTCCCTCACGCCGACCACGTGTGTAAGTCTCTTCTGATAGCAAGATTGCTATCGCTCCTCCGAGGAGAGGAGGGGAGGGAAGCAGCCCGCCTAGGAGACCAGCTGGAAACCAGCTGATGAGAGCCCGCCGCGTCAGGAACTATCTCTGCGGTAAGTGCTGTGGGGGAGAGTACAGGGGATCACATCAATCCTCTCTCCTGTTTCCATCTGATAGTGCCTTCATCCTGGGATTTGTGGCGGGTTTGTAGCGGTGTACACGTCCATTCACTCGCACTCGCACAGCACAGCCCGCTACTGCCTGCTGTTCCCTGCCCGGGGGAACTCAGAGGGGAGGAGCCCTCGCATGCCTCTCACTCACGTCCGCACGGCATCTCCCACTCACTCCGTATGCTCTGCTCTGGGTAACGCACCTCTCACCCTTGAAGAACTCCAGATTGCGTTGGCCACCTTCCCAAACTCAAAAGCCCCAGGCAATGATGGATTGCCAATTGAATTGTACAAAAAGTTTGGTGGAGTGCTCCTCCCGGAGTTACTCCATACGCTTAAAGATGCACTTGACTCAGATTCCCTGCCTGGATCTATGTATGAAGCTGTAGTGGTAGTAATATTGAAGCCAGGGAAGGAACCTAACAAACCTGACTCGTACAGACCTATCTCACTGTTAAATACAGACTTGAAACTCCTCACTAAAGTGATCGCCATGCGACTCTCAACGGTGGTGACTGCACTGGTGCACCCGGACCAGTCCGGTTTCATACCAAACAGATCTACGGCAAATAACTTGCGACGACTTTTCCTTAATATGCAGATCCCCACTGATAACCAGGGATATAGAGCTATCCTTTCGCTAGATGCCACTAAGGCTTTTGATAGCGTTGAATTGGAGTACTTGTGGAAGGTGCTGGAGAAGTTTAATTTGGGTGGGGGTATCATTTCTTGGATTAAACTACTGTATGAAGCTCCAAAAGCTTGCATTAGGATAAATTTGGACTTTGGAGATACAGGGTCCTTGCCCTCACTATTACCCCTTGAACAGCCCTGAGGGGCACCCACGGCATTTTTTCTGCTGGAATTTTCTCAGGTTATGACTATCCTGCCTATTTTTGTTTTTGGCGGACTGTTTTTTGTTCTTCTTTTATGTGTTTTTGTTGTTTTTTAACCCGGGTTGGGTGGGCTGTGTCTCCGCAGGTACCGATGCTCTGTGGTTCCGTTATACATCACTTCTCCCTGAACTGACCGATTTCTGAATATGGAGGAACCTAATTTTTCACCTTGTAACTGCACAGGTAACCTTTGGGTACGGGTGGGTTGTGGTGCCCTGCTGGGCCGAGCCCCCCAGAGACTGGGAATTCTGACATTACCCCCCTCCCATCTCAATGGGTAAGCAGGTAGACACAATCTTATCCTGGAATGTCAGGGGTCTGCATGATCCCACAAAAAGGACTGCCTTATTTACTTTTTTCTCGCAGCAAAATCCCAATATCATATGTCTGCAGGAATCCCATCTTACTGGTGACACTACCCAGTTGTTGCGTATGTCTAAATATCCTGTGCAATACCACTCTGTGCATACTAGCTACTCCAGGGGTGTCAGTATATTGTTCTCTAGAACCACTGCATTTACTGAACAGGATGTGCTAGTAGACTGACTGTGTTGCAATGTCTAGCTAGATTCCTGGCCAAACATCCCCAGCTTCCGATGTCCTTGGGGACTTTAATAGTGCAATGGACACCTCCTTGGAAATACATAAAAAGTTCTCTCCACAGGGCCCTAGGGCACATACACCACTCGCCAGATTTGTGACTGAGCTGGGACTTGTGGACCTGTGGAGATGTTAGTCCCCCCTTCAGGCCCAGTTCTCCTGTCATTCTCTGTCTCACTCTACGCTGTCGCGCATAGATTTTGCTCTGGGTAATGATCTTTTTTTATTATCAAAATTTGTATTCGTTTTTCAACATTTCCATTTAACAATATATTACATTATATCACACCCTTATAAAATAAACATCCTTATCTGTATCCCGTACCCCCCCCCCCGGGAAATAAAAAAAAAAAAAAAGAAAGAAAAGGGAAATAAATAAATAAATAAAAAGGGGAGAAAAATTACCCCCCCACCCTCACTTATTCCCCGCGGATCTCTCCCCCCCCTCCAAACACCAAACAAAAGATAAAATAAATAAATAAAAATAATAATAAAAAAAAAAGTGATCCCTTAGATATGAGGCTTCTAAAAAGCCATTCTATAACTTATCGCTCATTATTCCTTGTTACCCCATCCCCTAAAAACACTTTTACCAAGTGTTTGAAATCTGAGGCCTCTAACAGTACATAAGGCCACTAATGACTTACCCCCCCCCCCCCCCGTTTTTTTTTATCTCACCCTTCCTCCCTTCCCTACTCCACACACCAACCCCGAGAGAAAAATAAGTAAATATATATAATAACAAAAAAAAACACCTTATTATGTAGTATATCCCAATCCCACCCCCTGTACAGGTGGGGGTTAGGGGAAGTGCCGCACGGGATTTCATATTGAGAGCTAAAAAAAATAAAAAAATAAAAATACTAAAAAATAAAAAAAATAAAAATAAAAGACAATCAAGTTATTCTCCCCCCCCCCCCCCCCCCCCACAGGCTATCCACTTACGTTTTCCTACAGCTCCTTAAATTATTCAATCTCTAGCGAGCGTTTTTCCCATTCTGACCATATTACTCTAAACTTTTCCTTTCTATCTTTACCCCTGGAAATCCATCTTTCTGCCTCCATAATTAAATTCACTTCTCTCTTCCATTCAAGAATTGTTGGCCTTTTATCCTGTTTCCATAATCTAGGTATTAACCACCTAAGCCCCGGACCAAAATGCTGCCTAAAGACCCAAGGGGTTTTTACAGTTCGGGACTGCGTCGCTTTAACAGACAATTGCGCGGTCGTGCGACGTGGCTCCCAAACAAAATTGGCGTCTTTTTTCCCCCACAAATAGAGCTTTCTTTTGGTGGTATTTGATCACCTCTGCGGTTTT
>NC_053493.1:188445646-188483146 GCF_905171775.1 Rana temporaria | reverse complement strand
ATCCCCCAGTCTGCATAACTACTCCCCCCATCCCCCAGTCTGCACAACTACTCCCCCCATCCCCCAGTCTGCACAACTACTCCCCCCATCCCCCAGTCTGCACAACTACTCCCCCCATCCCCCAGTCTGCACAATTACTCCCCCCATCCCCCAGTCTGCACAACTACTCCCCCCATCCCCCAGTCTGCACAACTACTCCCCCCATCCCCCAGTCTGCACAACTACTCCCCCCATCCCCCAGTCTGCACAACTACTCCCCCCATCCCCCAGTCTGCACAATTACTCCCCCCATCCCCCAGTCTGCACAATTACTCCCCCCATCCCCCAGTCTGCACAACTACTCCCCCCATCCCCCAGTCTGCACAACTACTCCCCCCATCCCCCAGTCTGCACAATTACTCCCCCCATCCCCCAGTCTGCACAACTACTCCCCCCATCCCCCAGTCTGCACAATTACTCCCCCCATCCCCCAGTCTGCACAACTACTCCCCCCATCCCCCAGTCTGCACAACTACTCCCCCCATCCCCCAGTCTGCACAATTACTCCCCCCATCCCCCAGTCTGCACAACTACTCCCCCCATCCCCCAGTCTGCACAACTACTCCCCCCATCCCCCAGTCTGCACAATTACTCCCCCCATCCCCCAGTCTGCACAATTACTCCCCCCATCCCCCAGTCTGCACAATTACTCCCCCCATCCCCCAGTCTGCACAACTACTCCCCCCATCCCCCAGTCTGCACAACTACTCCCCCCATCCCCCAGTCTGCACAACTACTCCCCCCATCCCCCAGTCTGCACAATTACTCCCCCCATCCCCCAGTCTGCACAACTACTCCCCCCATCCCCCAGTCTGCACAACTACTCCCCCCATCCCCCAGTCTGCACAACTACTCCCCCCATCCCCCAGTCTGCACAACTACTCCCCCCATCCCCCAGTCTGCACAATTACTCCCCCCATCCCCCAGTCTGCACAATTACTCCCCCCATCCCCCAGTCTGCACAACTACTCCCCCCATCCCCCAGTCTGCACAACTACTCCCCCCCCCATCCCCCAGTCTGCATAACTACTCCCCCCATCCCCCATCCCTCACAATTACTCCCCCCATCCCCCAGTCTGCACAACTACTCCCCCCATCCCCCAGTCTGCACAACTACTCCCCCCATCCCCCAGTCTGCACAACTACTCCCCCCATCCCCCAGTCTGCACAACTACTCCCCCCCCATCCCCCATCCCTCACAATTACTCCCTCAGTCTGCACAATTACCGCAACGCCCCCCCCCCCCCCCCAGTTGCACGGGGAAGAAATGAGAGAGAAGCAGAGGCAAAGAAAAAATAATTCAGGGGGGAGAGGGGGTTTTGCAGATAGCTCACGTACCTTACAACTCTGGTTAGTCATATAAGTCCATGCTGGAGGCTCCATGCAGGCTGGACTGTGGGCGGAAACAAAGGGGAGGAGGAATTTGGATTGGACAGACGGCCGAGTGGGGGATGAGCTAGGAAGACAAGCAGATACAGCCCGACTCGTGTGTGAAACAAACAAGGAGAGGGAGGATGGAAGGGAGCATTATGGCACTTTGGCGCCCCACCTCTGCAGGTGCTAGGGTGAACTGCACCCCACCACTAGAGCCGAGACTTTGTTACGGCAGCCGCTGGAGGAGGAGGAATAGGCGGACCGAGGGAGGGGAGGACAGACGCGCCCCGGTTACTATGGGAACGACGTTCCTGCTGTGGAAAAGGTATAGGAACGTCGTTCCCATGCGTTCCCGCAGGACTCGAGCCCTGCCTGTAGTCCTTTATTAGTTGGGGATGCATACATCCTCAGCTGAGGGGTTCATGCTGTGACCTATAGTCCTTCACTAGTTGGGGATGCATACATCCTCAGCTGAGGGGTTCATGCTGTGACCTGTAGTCCTTCACTAGTTGGGGGTGCGATACATCCTCAGCTGAGGGGTTCATGCTGTGACCTGTAGTCCTTCATTAGTTGGGGGTGCATACAGTACATCCTCAGCTGAGGGGTTCATGCTGTGACCTGTAGTCCTTCACTAGTTGAAGGGACGAGGACACGTCCTCAGCTCTGAGGGGTTTAAGCTGGGACAGTGGAACCTGTAGTCCCTCGCTAGGGGAGGGGTATGAGACACATTCTGAGTTTTGAGGGGTTCATGCTGGGACCTTTAGTCCTTCACTTTTGGGGTGTCACATCCCCAAAAGTAAAGGACTGCAATTCCCAGCATGACCCCTGGCTGGGATCTAAGGATGTGACCACCTCTGCTGCCAGCTCATGCTCCCATGACATACATGGTCCACTGCATTCACTGCTCCCGACCTCACCTCAGCCAGGTTGACTCTGGAGAGGTGCTCCTGGCACAGTCAGTGACAGTTCCCTTCCATCAGGCAGGCTCCGAGGTGCATGCCGTCATGCAGGAGAAGATGGGTGAAGTCAAACAGTAGTAGGCGCCACGTGGAGGAGGCAGAAGATCCTCCTCTGCTCTGAATGCTGCGGCCTCAGCCTCTCTTTTCTCCTCGGGATCGCAACGTCATTGGTTGCTAGAAACCAGACAGCAGGTGATCCTAGCAACTAGTGCAGACAAGAGACCAGCAGTGGAACCGATGGGTCTCGGCCGGCTGGGTCACTCTGTAAGCAAAGCTATGTCACACAGAGAGAGACAACACTCCACATTTCCCTACACAGAGCGAGACCCCACTCCACATTGCCTGCACAGAGAGACCCTGCTTCACATTTCCCTGAAAAGAGAGAGAGACTGCTCCAAATTGTCCTCACAGGGAGACCACTCGGCAAGAAAATTGCTTGCCTCGTACACACCACTATTGTTTTTTATCTGCTCAACCCAGTGAGTTGAATGGAAAAAAAACCAGACAGCTCCAGTTGGAGCTGCTGTACTAAGTATCTAATATTAGTACAGCAATCTCCCCTGATGCTCTTTTGTGTTCTGACGGGGACTGCCCCCTGCTAGTTCACTCAGGTCAGTGCTCACAGCCAGCAATGATTGAAAAAAAAGACAGGCTGGCTGTATTTAAGTCAATTGATAGATCAACTTCAGTGCAGCCAGCTTGTCCATACATGGATAGAAATTCAACTGGTTTAGCAGAAATGTTGATCTGTCTATGGTGGCTTACGTCCGTATGTCTCTGTGTTTAACCAAATCCTCAAATCGTCTGTAAAGTGCTCTACTTGGGTGTAGAAATTCACTCTGAACTCCACCTTATTTCCATAGCCTCAGGGTATACAGCTCACACCTCCCCCAACATGCGATCACCAGATTTACAACCCCCCCAGCCAGCAGCGCGGGACTAACAACTCTATGTTGCTCCAAAGCACTAGGCATCCAATAGGATCGCCATATGCTTTGGCCAATCAGGAAACTGGTCTCACCACCTGCCTCCTGATTGGTGAGGAAGAACATTAGTGTTAAAATAGCTAAAATTCACTCACTATGATCACACAATTGGGTGGGGTCAGGTTGCACTCTCTGCACCCCGAGTCTACCCTATTTTGAAGCCTAATAGAGCCTCTGTCTCTAGTCAGGTGCTAAAAAGAAGAAAAAAAACACCCCCCATTGAAATCCATGCACCCGGCATCCTGAAAGGGGTCAGGCGCATGGATGGGTGGTGGGTGGCGACAGGGATTTGGGGAGCGATACCAATTCGCCCACAATGCACGGGCTGCCACATTTGTATTGTTGCCCCGTACAGGAGATCAGGGTCAAGTAACCTGTGGCCGACCGTGTTGCTGCTTCCAGGAAAGGGTCCCCACCTTGCACAGCTGCAATGTCTTCCCAGCATCGAAAAGGGAAATAATTCTTCCCTCTCAGACTCCCTCCAACTTGTCCTTACCACTTCTTGATCCCCTCTCATTTACCTCGATCTCCTTTGCAGCCTCCTGGTGTTCTCTATCTTCTCCCGGGCATGCTGCGGACTACAGTCCACTCTCAGGCAATCACCATTTGGCCACTGGTACTCGAGACTGCATGTCCCATGATCCTCTCCTGCTGACTCATCCCTCTCATTGGCCCTGGCAACGGCCAATGAGCAAAAAGCAGCCCGCCCCTGATGCTGCATATGAGGTACTGATATACTGATATTCTGTTTACATCCAGCTGCCCCAGAAGTAGCCTGATATCAGTTGACACCTAGCCTTTTTTTGTATTCTAACAGCCACTGGCCACTGTCAGAATACAGGAAAAAAGAGCAGATAGCAGGGAAATCAATAGCCAGGTTACTATTGACTATTTTAATTTGCAGTAGCCAATAGCTAGTGGGCTATTGCACCCGCCCACTGCCTGTTGTCAATCAGCAAAGGAGAGGATTTGAAGGAGAACATTCTCCTTCAGGTCTTCCTCTGCTGATTGACAGCAGGCAGTGGGAAGGGGGCGCAATAATTAGCCTAATTTTGGCTATTATAATTTGAAACGGCCAATGGCAGTCTGGCTATGGTTCCCCCACTACCTGCTGTTTACATTCAGCTGCCATCAAATGAATTGTGCAGAAGGAGGTTAGCAGTTTCTGTGTGTATGGGGGGGGGGATGGGTGTGTGTGTGTATGGGGGGGGGGGGTGGAGGTGGAAAGCTGGATATTTTTTTTTTGTGATTCTGACAGATGGGCCGCCAGCCGCTGTGAAAGCACCTGACAAAGACTGACAACTGGTGAATGGAAAACCGGAATAAGCACTTGGAAGAAGAAAACCAAAAACTGAGACAACTAATTGTTACAGGCAAGTCAATATACCTACCTCTCAGTAAGGTAGTTACATTTCTGAAAGCCAGGCAGGTGGAAATAGACAAATTTGACCAATCATTTGCCCTTATATAATACAGTGTTTTAAAGCAGAGTTGGGCAACCTTAGAGGTGGAGATCTACCTGAACAACATGGGAGAAGTCAAAGATGATCAAAGGGCACAGTGTCCTCCAATGTTGCCTTCTCACACCTGATTTAAACATATAATTGCCGTACTACCGCGCTGCAATCACGTGCCTTTCACTGCAATTACTGGTGTAAAATTTTGCCTCCTCACCACCTTGCATAATTTTTCAGAGGAGCATTGCGTACCGCACTTGTGAATGAGCCCTTAGTTGCATTTGGCAAGAGCACTTTAAGGTTCATTCACATGTGAATTTGGGGGTGGTAAAACCATGGGAGGTGGATACTTGAGAGTTACTATTAGCTCTCAAGCAACCAGAAACAACAGTACCAATGGGGATCGTTGGGTAACTGGGAGTTTACTGTACTACATTCAGTATAGAATCAGTGAGTGCACTGAGGTAACTACATACGATATACACAAGTAGGATTTTCTGTTTTATGGAACATCCTTACTTTTACCTTGGGTGAAACCCTCCTGGAATATTTTTGATCTGGTGGGGGGGGGGGGGTCAGCAGCAGACTGGAGGAAACCCTCTAATCATTTAAAAGTACATTTTTCCACAAGTAATCAATTACTAACAAATGAAATGTATGGAAATAATGAGAAATAGGCCATTATGTTACTTAAAATGTTTTTATGCATTTCCATAGATTTTCCTGGCGTAATGGATACTTTGAAAACCACAATTGCGCAGCTAATAGCACTGAAGGTGGCAGTTCATACTGTGTGGGACAGAAGGTGATGCACACGATACACCCATCTGAAGAGTTGAGCTCATCTGCTTGTCAAGTGTCGTACTCTAGGCCTAAACAGGTAGGTTTTCTTTTGGTACCGAAACATTCAACGTTAAAACGTAGTTTTTTTTAAAAAATATCAAACATGTCCTATTTACCTGCCCTGTGTAAGGATTTTTGCACAGAGCAGCTCGGATCCTTCTCTTCTCAGGTCCATTGCCGGTGCTCCTGAACCACAGCTCTGTGTGTCTGATCACACACTGAGCCTTGCCCTGGCCCCATCTCCTAATTGGCTCACTGGCTGTGTTTGACAGCACCGGGAGCCAATAGCTCCCACCACTACAGAAAGCCAATCAGCAGTGCAAGTCACTGGAGAGACAAGGCTCTTGTGGACATTGCTGGATCGAGAGGGGGCTCATGTAAGTATAGGGGGGCTGCTGCACACAGAAGTTTTTTTTAACTTCATGCACTGGCACATGCAACCACTTCAATAAAAAGTAACTTTCAAGGCGGTGCCTCCAAGCGGCTGAGAGATGGAGAGAAGCGGGTACAGTTAGACCCTATGAAAACATCAGCTTTGACATGTAGACTGTAAGCCAATTTGACTGTTGTGTCAAAATTAGATATCTTGCTCAGTCTGGTAGTAGTCTGAACTAATAAGACAAGTTGTAGGCAAGATGTTGATTTTTATACAGATTTTTGAAAAGTCTACAATATTTTGATGTTTTTATACATGCTTAATTTTGTTAGTTTTATTTACTCAGCTGCATCTATTAGACCCCTTTCACACTGAAGCAGTTTTCAGGCGTTTTAGCGCTAGAAATTGCCTCTAAAAAGCTCATAAAACTGCATCCCTTTCAGTGCAATGAGAAACTTCACACTGGGGCGGTGCGCTTGCGCAACATTAGAAAAAGTCCTGCAAGCAGCATCTGGGGCGGATTGGGAGCGCTAAAAATGCACCTGCCTATTGAAATTAATGGGCAACGCTTCCAAAGCACCTTAAAAGCGCATTAAAAACTGGACTTTTTCCCTTAAAAAAAACGCCTAAAAAGTGCTACAAAAACACTGCAAAACCGCCGGAGCTTTAGCAGCACTGCAGTGTGAAAAGGGTCTTATATGGCTTTTGATTCACAGGGAAAATCTAATAAGTCTAGTATTTTCCATTTACTTTTTAAAGCTGCTACTTTGACAAAGTTTCCTGGGACTTCATAAGGTGTGATCAGTGACGCTGTTACGAGAAAAATTGTGGCGTCGAAATATCACCTGAAGGGAAACATCAGGAACCTCATCAGAATACCACAAATAAACTTTTATGTCATTAATGTCATTTACCACAGTTAACACCACTTTCTATTCCCTGTGTTGTAGTTTTTGTATATTTACATGATAATAAAGTTGTGTGTATTGTACTGTTTTATTGTTTTTTTCCAAATGTTTGCTGGTTTTATAGGCCTACAATATATAAAATACAATATATAAATACACAGCATTTCAAAATGTAATAGGAATGTATTTTTTTTAAATTTTGCATTCAGAAGTACATTTACATTTATATTTAAAATATATTTTAAAAAAACATTCTTAATATATTTTTCTCAAATATATTGCCATATATTTGAAATGCTACAATTTTGGCCAAATTCAATATATTTCAAAAATATATTTCAATGTGCATTTTGGAATGCATTGTGAAATATGTTGCAAATATATTCATAAATATATGTTAAATTTACTTCTGAATGCATTTAGCAATATATTTTTGCAGCCATAAATATATTGCAAAGTGCATTTTGGAATGCATTGCGAATATATTCATAAATATATGTGAAATGTACTTCTGAATGCAATATATTTCTGAATATATTCACAATGCATTCCAAAATGCACATTGCAATATATTTATGGTTGCATAAATATATTGCTAAATGCATTCAGAAGTACATTTCACATGTATTTCTGAATATATTCACAATGCATTCCAAAATGCACATTGCAATATATTTATGGTTGCATAAATATATTGCTAAATGCATTCAGAAGTACATTTCACATATATTTATGAATATATTTGCAACATATTTCACAATGCAATATCCAAAATATATTCACAAATATATTAAAATATATTTTTTGAAATATATTGAATCTGGCCAAAATTGTAGCATTTCAAATATATGGCAATATATTTGAGAAAAATATATTAAGAATGTTTATTTAAAATATATTTTTCTTCCACATGGGCCCTACCATGCTGCGCTCCACCAGCGCTTCAAGCCTAGCTTAAGAATTGCTCTACTGCAGGGTAGTCTTCCAGGTCATGATTGCAGACTGACAGCGGTTAGGACGGTCTATTTGGACAGCTTTACCCCTGATGCTTGCATACTTAGATGTGCCTGTTTTAATCATCAACCATGTGAGTTTCTAAATGTTGTACCTTCATTAAATGTAACCATATTGCTACACTTAGAGGTGCCACTCTACTCAGTTGCTACTCCTATTGCAAGACATCGCTCGTTTATCAAAAAAATAAAAATAAATTGCCAGTCTTGCAAAACACTCGCAGACTTGTGATCCAAGGTTTTACTGCATATATTTATCATACATATAAGAAAATTCTGTAAAAAAACATGGAAATTATTATTTGTCAGTGCTGTTGACAATAATCTTGGATTTAATGTTTTTTTTTAGATCTATATCCT
The DNA here is from genome assembly GCF_905171775.1 of Rana temporaria. Classification (NCBI taxonomy): domain Eukaryota; kingdom Metazoa; phylum Chordata; class Amphibia; order Anura; family Ranidae; genus Rana; species Rana temporaria. The sequence continues at coordinate 188,474,831 of NC_053493.1, read as the reverse complement.
TTTGGCATTTAAAATCTTAATTTGATAAACAGCTGAGATGTGGTTTCCCTATGATGTAGTTGTATATCTAAAGTCAAGACAAAGACCAGAGACTGGAACATGGTGACACTTGATAAGAAAACAGGAGCAAAGCCAGGGCACGAGCCAAAAGGTCATCAATGCTAAACAGCAATGTTCAGGATACAAGCTGGAGTCAGTTCATAGCTGGGAGCAATGTATGGGAACTTAAGGCAGAAGCATAGTCAAGGTACAAGCAAAGGTCACAACTTACATAAGAATGAAAATATAGCAGGTATAACAGGTAAAGCAGGAACTAGCTGAGGACTAGTGTTGAGCAGAATACGCCATATTCGATTTCGCGATATATCTCGAATATATAGTCGAATATTCGAGATATATTCGCTAAATTCGAATATTCGTGATATTTTATCGAAATGAAATGATTGCGAATTTTCGCTATTGCGAATGCGAAAATAATTGCGAATTTTCGATAACTGCGGTAGGAGCACTCTGATTGGCTCAGAATATTCTTGATATTTTTTCGAAATTTCGCAAAATGCGAATGCGATATTTACTGCGCAATTTCGACAAATGCTGTAGGAGCACTCTGATTGGCTCAGAATATTCGTGATATTTTACAATACAAAATAATTGCGAATATTCGGCAAATGCGGAAGGAGCACTCTGATTGGCTCAGAATATTCTTGATATTTTACAATACAAAATAATTGCGAATATTCGGCAAATGCGGAAGGAGCACTCTGATTGGCTCAGAATATTCTTGATATTTTACAATACAAAATAATTGCGAATATTCGGCAAATGCGGAAGGAGCACTCTGATTGGCTCAGAATATTCTTGATATTTTACAATACAAAATAATTGCGAATATTCGGCAAATGCAGAAGGAGCACTCTGATTGGCTCAGAATATTCTTGATATTTTACAATAGAAAATAAAAAGTGTTTTGCATTGGTGGTGATTCTTTACTCTATCCATCTGTCACAGCCGTTTGTCAATCAAACACCTTGAAGATTGAACACGTTCATGCTGCATGCTTTGGACTTTTTTTCACTTCACATATCAAAGACATTTTTATGAAAGATTATTTTTCTATTATTGGGACTATATTTCTTTATATATTTGTTTCACTGTGTATTTCACAAGTTATTTGCGCTTGCTTATTTTATAATTTGCCCACATGTCTTGTCACTAGACATATTTTTTATTCTTGTAGAGCGACTCCATTTTCTGTCTTGTATTAATTTATGTTGTATAACATTTTTGAGTTGCTGCTGTATTCTCCCCTTTTTTTAAGATATGCGCAATTTTTTCCTTCTTACAAAAAAAAATAATATCAAACATACAAATATTCATAACAGAAACATACACAAAGCCCCCCCCCTTTTGCATCAGAGACAATCAGAGTTCTCCTACCACAGTTATCGAAAATTCGCAATCATTTTCGCATTCGCATTAGCGAAAATTCGCAATTTTTTTTTTTTATATTTGGCAACATAAAAGGATCGCCTCAGCTTAGCTACTCGGCCCAGGGTCTCTAATCATACCAGCAATGCTTTTAGACGTCGATAGGATGTGATCTGTTTTAAAAATCAAATTGAAAAAATGCGAATATTCGGAATTGCGAATATTCACAGCGAAATTCGAAATATATCGCGAATACTCGAATATGCCATATTCGAGCCGAATATTCGCAATACGAATATTCGTGAGCAACACTACTGAGGACCACTCAGCAATCTGTTCATGTCACAATCCAGCTTAAATAGGCTGTTTGGTGCCAACGCCAATGCTGAGGGTGCAGACGCTGCTTAGTGTGCAACTTAATAAGTTAGTGTATGTGTTCTAATACACATCTTGCAGGGAGCCTTTGCTTTCTTGTTCTTATATGTACAAGACTTTTCTTACAATTCCTTTGCAGAATGTAATTTCACTTACAAAGTAAACTGTGTAATTGCCTTTAATAAATCAACCCATTTGTCTCACATCCTGTTTGACTTTTGGGGAAAGAAGTGAAAGGACATTTTAAACATGCCCAAAAATAAAACACGACAGTCATTCTAGTGATCCTTTTCTATTCTATCCAATCAAGAAAAAAATTTAATTTATTAAATAATAATATTAAAATTAAGAAATATCACAAAATGTTGATCTTTTTTTTTTGGAAAATCATAAATCTACTTGTTTTTATTTGCTATAATGTATTTATGTTTTTTTTTTGTCACATGAAGTTTTTAATTTTCATAATTTGTTCATTTACAGAATGGTGCATTTAACTGAAAGATTTGGATATGTACAGTATGTCGTACCACAATACAGTTTAGAGGAATTTATCAACTCTCAATTAAACAATCAACCTGTACTGTACATAAGAAACCACAAGGGCTTGAAGTCTGAATACGAATGAAAGTGAAGCTCTAAGAATTGTGTGCTAGCATTATTACTTCCATAGCTAGTGTCTACAAGGAAAGCGGTGACTAGAGTTGAGGGTCTGGTTATTGAATTTGCGGGGACCTCATCGCATTTTTTTTCCCGAACTCCGATCCCGGACCCAAACTTTTTCCAATTATTCAGGTTCGGGAAAAACCCAAAGTCCGTACCGAACCCGAACTTTACAGTTCGGGTTCGCTCAACCCTAGAGGTGACACCTTGTCACAATTTTTATTTTATTTTTGCATATTGATATGCAAGATGTATAAACAGGAAAAATAGTGGCGCTCAAATAATGCAGTATACAGCAAAAACTGATCTGAGTTTACGCAGATAAAACTCTGATACCTTTCATAACCTCAAAATATATGTTGCATAGAGAGATCTTAAAAAACTCAAACCTTGGATTATGGGAGCGGTATTAATAATTTGGGACTCTTTATGACCATAGCAGTTTTGATTTCCATGTTTGGTCTGTAAAATAATCAGTTCGATAATTGCTTAACATAACTGTATTTCTCTTTTGTTAATTGGAGGACACAACTCTGTTTTTAGATCATCACTAACTTCAGAAGATGTACACTAAAAAAACAAATGTCAGCCCATGGGCGGCCCCTGCTGTTGGCCAAAACCCCACCACAGTTATGGATCACAGTTATATACTTTGCGTAGAGAAGTTAAGACATATAGGGCCAGATTCACAGAAGAAATACGCCGGAGTATCTACTGATACTCCGGCGTATTTTCAAATTTGCCACGTCGTATCTTTAGTTTGAATCCTCAAACCAAGATATGACGGCTTTTGGCTTCGATCCGACAGGCGTACGGCTTTGTACGCCTTCGGATCGTAGGTGTAATACTTCGGCGCCCGTTGGGTGGAGTTTGCGTCGTTTTCCGCTGCTAACATTGTCCCAGAAAGTGTTTTTTTTTCTAGTAGAAAATGTATATCATGATCCAGGGCATGAATTGATGTACCTCCATCTTTCTAAATGCTAATATCAAGCACATCCCAATTCTCGATGTGTTTTATGTACATAATTTACTTCCTCAGGAGAAGATGCTACTGACACGGTATTTCAGACCAAAAAAATATATATGTATGTCTTTGTTAGTTAGGTGCTAGTAGTAGGATTTTTGTCAGTACAGGTAAATTTAATCAGGCCTAGCTGTTTGTTTTGATCTGTGTGGGCTAGGAGTGGCCTAGAGTAGCAGCAGGTGACTCACATGCAGCATCACTTCTAGGTTACCTCCCTCTGGCTTCTAGAAGATTCTAGGAGGGAGGAGGGGAAGAGATGTGGAGCTGCCTATTTTTATTAATTTTTTCTTTTCTTATTTCATACATAGATATGCCTATTCGGCATCCATTTAATTTCATTTGACATACATTATACCACATTATACCTCATTTTTATATTCCTATACTATTCCAATGTACGTCTCTATCTTTTTATATCCCCCCCTCCCCCTCCCCCCCTGTCCTCTGCACTCTACATAGAAAATCTGTCCGTCACCAATTTTGGTGGTGCGACACTCACATCTCTCAACCAGGAATACCAAATCTCCTCAAATTTACCCTCTGCTTTCCTACGTTTGTAGGCCAAGTGTTCTCTTCCCAACAGGGAGTTGACATATGCCATCCATTGCTTCCCTGTGGGGACCGCCGGAGCCATCCAATAACGTGCAATTAGTTTTCTTGCCAAATACAACAGTCTTGTTACCATATAGTACTTTCCTTTTGTAAACTCTTCAGAATCAATGGCCCCTAACAAGTATACCAAAGGGTCCAATGGAACTGGTACCTGTGCCACTCTAGTGATACACTGTGATACTTCCTCCCAATACCTGTGAAGCTTTGGGCATCTCCAAATCAAGTGTATGAAATCCCCCTGCTGAACCTTACATTTTGGACACATAGGAGTATCCCTTCTTCCCCATCTATGTAGTTGTGGCGCTGTTCTATAAGCCCTGTGTAAAATGAAGAGTTGCAACAATTTGTGCGACGCTGAGACAGATACCGCCGGAACGGATTCAAGCGCCCTCTCCCACTGATCTCCATCTATCTCCCCAATGTCTTCCACCCACTTCCTACGGCTTCTAAGGGAGGCATGACTCTGAATTGTTGCTAACAGTCCCTCATATATTTTTGTTATCAGTCCTCTCCTAGCTTCTGCTTGCAGAACCGTAGTCATCAAAGGTGACGGTAAAGTCTCCACCAATGATCGTGTTTGTTGTTGTTTCTGTAAAGCATGCCGGAGCTGGAGATACTGAAAGAAGCCCCGTGGGGCTAATTGGTATTCTCTACACAGCTGCTCGTACGTTTTCAGTACCCCACCCTCGTATAGCTGTGAGACGAACCAAATTCCCTTCTTTTTCCAGGAGGTAAAACCTACTAAATCCTGTAGCTCTACATATCTAGGATTGTTCCATATTGGAGTGAATGGTAACACCCCCTCTGTCCCAACCGTCTTCCGTAGCTCCCCCCATACCTTTCTAAGGAGGGTTCCTGTGGGTGCTGCCTGTGGCAAACTGGGCAAGCCCATCTCAAGATGGGAGGCTGCATTCAATGTGGGAGCTGTTCCGGTTACCATATTTCTATTTGGGTCCTCTCTTTCTTCCCGTCCCCAACCCGCCAGCTGCTGTATCTGAGAGGCTAAAAAATACATTTTGGGGTGCGGTACCGCCAACCCCCCCCTATCTTTTCCATATTGCAGAGTGGTTAAACTAATCCTGGCTACCTTTTTCTTCCATATCAACTCCCGCATCTGGGTATCAATTTTTTTAAACCATTTATTCAATATCCATATCGGTGAATTATAGAAGATGTATAAGAGTTGTGGAGCCCATACCATTTTAATTAGGTTAGCTCTCCCTACCACTGATAAGGGGAGTTTGCACCAACTATCGCATTTCTCTCTTTGCTTTGCCAGTAGTGGACCCAGGTTCAGCTGAAGATATTCAGCCGTATCTGGGGAAACCACCACACCCAAATAGCTAAAACTACTTGATATAGTAATCTGCCCTGCCTCCACAGGTACCTGTTCCCTCAATGGATCTATAGGCATTAATATTGATTTGAACCAATTTATATTAAACCCAGAGATGCTTCCAAATTCTCCTATTATCCCCATTGCTGTTCGCAGCGATGCTGCCGTATCACCTAAATATATAAGTATATTATCTGGATATAGGGAAATTTTTTCCTCCCTCTGGCCCCTGCAAAACCCGACCACCTCCGATGTATTTCTAAGCAGAATCGCCAATGGCTCAACTGCCAGGGCGAACAGCAGTGGGGACAGAGGACATCCCTGCCGGGTGCCTCTATGTAGCTCAAATGGGAGGGAGAGATTATTATTAACTCTAAGTCTAGCTCTAGGCTTAGAGTAAAGCACCTTTACCCATTTTATAAACCTATCTCCCAATCCAAACCTAGTCAGTATTTCCATGAGGTAGGGCCACTCCACACTATCGAACGCTTTGGTAGCATCCAGTGACAGAATAGCCCTACCCCCTGGATTATCCACCGGCACCTGAATATTCATATATAATTTTCTTATGTTATCGGCCGTTGAACGATTAGGTATAAAACCAGACTGATCTTGATGCACCAGCTTGTCTATAACTTGCGATAGCCTTTTGGCCAGAATTTTAGCTATAAGTTTAACATCCGTATTTAATAAAGAAATTGGACGATATGAATCTCGAGACAATTTATCTTTGCCTGGTTTAGGAAGTAATATAATTATAGCCTCCTGCATACTGTCAGGTAGAGTTCCCTTTTCCACTGCTTCAGATAATGCTTCCAACAAGGGCTGCAATATAACCTCTCCATATTGAGAGTATACCTCCACTGGTAGTCCATCTGGACCTGGAGATTTATGTTGCGCAGACCCTTCCAGCGCTTCCCTCAGTTCTGCCAATGTGATAGGGAGATTTAACATCTCTCTATCCTCCTCAGCCAGTTGGGGAATGGGGCAGCCCCGTAAAAACGAAGCCATCTCCGAGTCTGCATTCTTAGTTCTGGAGGAATATAACTCCCTATAAAATTCATAAAAATCATCTAAAATATCAGAACTAAGAGTATGTATCTCCCCAGACTCTGCTCTTATCGCCAAAATGTTGGAGGACACCCTTTGTTCCCTGGCTACCAGTGCTAGAATATGTCCCGTATTTTCTCCTTCCTCAAAGTGGCTCTGTTGGTGGAAATATCTCCTCTTCTCCGCTGCCGTCAGCAGTACCGAGTTGTACACAGATTGTGCCTCAACCCAGGAATCCTGATTACTTTGAGAGGGATCTACTACCAGCGCTTGTTCTCTAATTTTCATTTCATCCCGGACTTTATCCTCCCATTCCCTCGAACGGGTCTTAATGCCCGATATTTCCCTGATCAGGCACCCCCTCAAAAATGCTTTTAATGTATCCCATACCACCCCTGCATTTTCCGTACCCCTATTGTGTTGCCAATACTCCTGTAACAGGCCTACCGTCCCGTCTGGGGATGGGAGTAAGGTCAGCCAGAATGGGTTTACTTTCCACAATGGGCGGCCCGTTGCAACCACAGCATCCAGTCTAACACAAAATGGGGAGTGGTCCGACAATAATCTTGGCTGGGGTATTCTAAGGAGCATTGACCAATCCCCCAACATGATCTATTAGACAAATTTGGCTCAATTTCTGAGTACAAAACAAATAAGAGCAAAACAGAAGCTCTAATACTTCACATCCCCCCTTCTACCTTATAAACACTGCAACCGAATTACCCTTACCATTGGTGTCCACACATCCTCAAATATTTAGGGATACATTTAACCTCCTCATATCACACTCTTTATCAGGCTAATTTCCCCCCCTCTTCCGCAACATTGACTTTTGCATCAATGGTACACCCTCCCTATATCTCTCTTAGGCCCCGTACAGACGACCGGATCTGTCCGCTCAAACCTGTCCGACGGACAGTTTCCAGCGAACAAGGCTGAATTGCCCGTTGGTCCGCTGTCTTGTACACACCAGCGGACAAAAATCCCCTCAGACCAGAACGCGGGCACGTAAACCACGTACAACGTCACTATAAAGGGAAAGACCAAAGTCAACGGCGCCGCCCTCTGTTCCGCTTTTGCTAGTTACGTGTTCCCTCGTGTTAGCGAAGGTTTGGTTAGAGCCGATTCGCGCTTTTCAGTCTCCGCACTATACTGGTTGTATTCTCGGGTTCAGTGCGTGTGCTTGCGGGATCGTAGTTGGCAATCAGGTACAGGTTTTCAGGTCGTTTCTGCGTTGCAGTAGCTTCCTGTCCGCTCGTATCTGTTTGTCGCGCGTTCTTTGCAGGTAGTGCTGGATTTGGGGGTGCTTTCTGTTGGAGTGCGTTCTTGACTGACCAGCCGGCCAGTTTGAAGCCATGATGGAGCAGCAGCGTCGATTTTCGCGAATTGGTACTGGATATGGGCTTACTTCTGGATTTGCTCATCGATCCAGTAGTTTGGCCAGGAACAGGGGGAGGAGGAGTTCCTGGGCCAAGAATTGGTTGCGCCAGCATGACCAATTCTCTCATATGCCTCTGCTTAGGGAAATCCAGGAGAATAATCCTAATGACTATAGGAACTTTCTCCGTATGACGGACCCCGTTTTCAACCGTCTGCTGGATCATCTGTCCCCCTATATCACGAGGCAGGACACTGTGATGCGCCAAGCCATCACGGCCGAGCAGAGGCTTATTGCCACCTTGCGGTACCTGGCAAATGGGAGGAGCCTGCAGGACCTCAAGTTCTCGACAGGCATCTCTCCCCAGGCGTTTGGGATCATCATACCGGAGACGTGTTCTGCCATCATACAAGCTCTGCAGGAGGGGTATATTAAAGGGGAGGTTCACCCTAAAAACCACTTTCTCTAATTACACTGGCCCCCCACATTACAATACGATTATGCCTGTTATGTTTTTTTTGATGCTGTACATACCTTCGTACAGCTATTCACCCGTGGCTTCGGGGTTGCGAGTCCCGCGGGAGTGGGCGTTCCTCACATGCTGGTGATTGACGTTTTGACAAAAAAACAGCTCCCTCCCGTCACGATCGGCGAAAGGAGCCGAACGGCGATGCGCAGGCGCAGTATAGCGCCGACTCGCTTCTTTCGCCAGTCGTGACGCAGCTTACGCGACGGGGGGGAGCTGTTTTTTGTCAAAACGTCAATCACCAGCATGTGAGGAACGCCCACTCCCGCGGGACTCGCAACCCCGAAGCCACGGGTGAATAGCTGTACGAAGGTATGTACAGCATACAAAAAAACATAACAGGCATAATCGTATTGTAATGTGGGGGGCCAGTGTAATTAGAGAAAGTGGTTTTTAGGGTGAACCTCCCCTTTAAGGTAAGTTACCTCATTTTAACATCACAATCTGTCTTTAATAATGTGTGCAAAAGTATTGTATTTCTTAGATTTTTCCAGAATAACCATGATTGTAATATGCTGTGTGTTGAACGTTCCCTTTTCTCCCTATGCATGTTGATATAAGCTTTCCCTGTTCTTTTTGTTGGCCTACCTGCATATTTTTACCTTACCCACTATTAACCTGTCCAGCATGCTATCCTAGGGACAAACACACCTAGCCTATTTTTTTATTGCCATTTTTTGGTCTACTCCATTGTAGTTCTCCCCCCCCCCACCTAAAACTGTTTATTTCCCAATCAGAGGGGTGTGGAGTCTATTAATTAATTGGGCCTATATATTTGTGGTCAGAAATACTCCCTGCACAATTTTTTTTCGCAATTTGAATACTGTGATGTTGCACAAGGATGCTTGTAGGATTATGTTTGCAATGTTTATCTGCCAAAGTACTAATTTTCTTTATTTGTTTGTCCCCACAGCTTCCCTCCACGCCACAGGAATGGCAGACTGTGGCTTCCCAATTTGCCCAGCGGTGTGATTTTCCGAACTGCGGTGGAGCAATAGATGGGAAACACGTCCGCATAGTGCCGCCACCCCGTTCGGGGTCCTACTATTTTAACTATAAAGGTTTTCATAGTATCGTATTGATGGCGGTGGTGTCGGCACACTACGAATTTTTGTATGTGGACGTGGAGAAGAACGGCCGGCTGTCTGATGGGGGAGTGTTCGCGCGGACTGAATTCTACAGGCGTCTACAAACTGGTGCTCTGGAACTGCCACTGGATGAAGACAACGTGGAAGGACTTCCGTTTGTTTTTTTAGCGGACAAAGCTTTTGGGCTTGGACCTCACCTCATGCGGCCTTTTCCCCAGAGGACCCTCACCTCAGAGAGGAGGGTGTTCAATTATCGGCTGGCCAGAGCCCGGAGGGTAGTCGAGAATGCCTTTGGGATACTCACCAGCCGATTCCGCCTGTTCCTGACAGCGATACACCTGGCGGAATATAAATAGAACACCGTTGTTTTTGCCTGCTGCATTTTGCACAATTTTTTACGCAGGCACTCCCAGGCGTACCTACCCAACATCGGTGCTGAGGTAGGACTACCCTCAGATACCCTTTCTGGGCTGGACACTGGTCACGCTGGCTTGGCCACCCAATCTGCTCGTGAGGTACGCGACAAATATGTTGAGTACTTCATGGGTCGGGGGGCCATTGCTATGCCTGATCATATTTCTTTCTAATTCGGCCCCCAAAAGAAAGAAATATTCACAGAAATAATAAATAATTTGACCATTGGACTTTATACAGTTGTTTGTCATTATTGCTTTTTCTCTTTTTATCTGTCTTCCTGGTTCTCCAAATAACTAGTGCACTTCTAGTGACTAATTTAGTTCTCATGTTTTAGTAAATAACCACAATTGCACATTATTCACTCATCTACAAACTGGGTATTGAGCATAGAAAGAATAAAGCCACTAATTTTTCTGATTTTGATGTAAAAAAATATATTTGCAGCTTGTTCATTACCCACAAATTTTTTTTTTTTTTTTATCTAAACATGCCTTTTTTTTTATTTTTTCACAATTTAGTAAGATATTTTTTTTTCTTTTTTTTTTTTTTGTGGAAAATATATCTTTATTTTTTTACTATATATTTTTTAAATAATATATATATTTTTCGACGATATTTTTTTTTATCAAATATATATATTTGTTAATATTTTTTTTTTCAAATATTTATTTTTTATTTTTTGGGTTTTTATTTTTTTTATTATCTTTTTTGATCTTCATTTTTTGACACGGCCCATCATGTCGATTATATTTTTAAAATTCTGTTTAATGACTAACATCCTTTGCCTCATATTGTCCATCTCTGTGCTGCACTCCATAATCTGCTGTATTATGATTTGTGCACTTGCACGTGAAAATTCCGGAACACCATCTTTATCCCCTAAAAAAATAAAAATTAGCAAAAATGATTATTTTGCAGGCCTATCTACATCTGTTTTGCCCTATAAAGCTGGGGTGACACTGACCTGATGGGCTGCTCATTTCCACCTCAATAACTTCTCCTTCTTCAACAACTTCACCCTCATCTTCAACAACTCCTCCTTCTTCAACAACTTCATTCTCATCTTCAACAACTCCACCTTCTTCAACAACTTCACCCTCATCTTCAACAACTCCTCCTTCATCTTCCATAATTCCTCCTTCTTCTTCCATAAATCCTCCTTCATCTTCCATAAATCCAACTTCTTCTTCCTCAACTTCCCCTTCATCTTCCATAACTCCTCCTTCCAAAATAGCTTCTTCCTCCTCTCTTCCTTCCACCACTCCTTCCAAATCCTCTTCCTCCTCCACATGCCGAGATGGTCTTTTTTTGGCGTGTCTGGCCCTCCCTGCCTCCTCCAAATGCTGTCGTCTTCTTTCCCATAAATAACACAAAACAAAAGGTATACTCTTCAGCACACAGATATTGGAGAGCAGAAATCACACACATTGCTTAGAAGAGGCTTTAAATTTGTATTGTTTTTTGTCTTCTTCCACCAAGCCAAAACTAAATTTTTAGATGACTTATAGCCCAAGCTCTGATCCTGCCCCTTTTTAGCGAAGTGACACACATGGATGTCCCCCCCTTTTTTTTTGGGGAGACACAGGTGCTCTTGATTCCAGATGGGAAAACAGCTGCTTATTATCACTGTTGAGAATGAATCCTGTTTGCCTTTAACATTCTATTAATTTCTAATAAAAAATCATCTTTTCCACAACGTTTACAAACGTTGTTTTTTGCCAGATAGCCATGTACAGGTGTGTTGTTCCTGCACCAACATCAGATTTCTGAGAAACAATGTGATGTTACGATGTTTACCATTACGATCGTTGAAAAAGATAGCTATTTTCCAAAAAAACATACAATTTCAACATGTGTTCAAAAGTCCGACCAGGCCACGGAGGCAGATGTAGAAATATACATGACAACAAATTAATAAAGACAATTGACCCCAAAAAAAAAAGGACTTACTTTTCTTAATAATTTTCTTGATCTTCCTAAACTGATGTGGCTCCCGCAGTTTCAAGTCCGACCAATGTTTCCGGAGCTGTTCTTTTGATCTGGTGACACCAAACATCTCATGAATTCTCCTCGCCACCTTGTCCATAATTTTCGCCTTTCTGCGGTTAGGGCTCTTGTATGGGCCATGTTCCCCGTCGTAGTCCTTCCTCCGCAGTATGTCAACTAACTCCACCATCTCTTCTAAACCCATATTAGTGGCCTTATAGCGTTTGGGCCTGGATTGGGACGTTCCTGCCTCTGTCCCTTCATTTTCAGGCTGAGAGCTTAGTGCACGCTCGTGTGACATCGCCATTTTTTCATTTCACAGTGATTAGGGGCGTGCAAAAGCGGTAATGTTCCGTCATGGGCAGTGATGAGGGCGGTGATTCATGCATACGCGGAGTGTATAGAATGAAAACAACGTGATTACGTAGGTTACGCAGAGATTATTCGAGCGTTTATAGACGCTACAGAGTTAACGCCATCTTTCCGTTTCACATTGATTAGGGGCATGGCAAAGGTGACGAGGGCAGCGTTTCATGCATACGCGGAGTGTATAGAATGAAAACAAAGTGATTATGTAGGTTACGCAGAGATTATTCGAGCGTTCTAAGCGAGGAGCTACAGAGACTAAGGTAAGAAATTACAACATCAGCAGAGGCCTAGAAACTTGAGAGCCATGGGATGGGGGTTTTGTCTGTTGTTTGCACCCTTTTAACGCTATTTATGTATCTTGTGGACCAAAATGGTATTTTGTTCTCCAAATGCTTGGACACATCCCAAAATCTAGATGTGAAGAATGCTCTACCTCTTTTTAATGTTTGGCTGGTGTATTCAGATCATGCAAGTATTGTTCTGTGTTGGTTGGACAGAGGTAATTAGGAAGTGTATTTATATGTCATCTATGCTGAGGGGCATGATATCTACACATGAAATAGTGCCTTGATGATTGCTATAATTAATAATAATTGTGGATGGTTATAGATGCCACTTATTTTGTGAAATGGAACCAAAGGGTCTGCATGTAAAATCATTTTTTGGTACAACAATGGGGCAGAGCTGGCCAGCATTTTAGCAGCAGGGGACACTGTGTTTGTATAGTAGCTCAAAAATGTTTGGGCACATATTAAATCATGTTTTCTGTATTTTTTTTCTTTTGTTAATCTAGACTAAAATTTATAAAAAACCTTCAAAAGGATGGACCAATTGCAGGGACCAGAGAATATCCTTAGGCTGATCCACAAATATTGGGAAATGCCCATCCTGTGGAATACCAAGGACCCTTTATACTTCAAAAAAAAAAACAACGAATGGCAGCACTTGATCAGATAGCAACATATATGCAGACTTGGGTTCCTGGCTGCACAGGCAACATGGTCAAGGAGAAAATGGCAAACCTCAGGAGCACATACCGAAAAACATATAAAGGTCAAGATAAAAGATCAGGATCGGCAGCAAGTGAGACAATGGAGCCCAGGCTGTGGTACTTCAAGAAGCTCCATTTTTTGGGTGATCAAATGGAGGGCCGGGAATCACTTTCAAGTCTTTCTTCCAGCCTTCCTTCCACGCTTCCTTGCAGCGGAACTTCCACAGATCCCCACACCCCTGCAGAGTCCGCCGAGGGGCTGGCTGACATGGACCCAGATATGCAAGTCTTCACTGATGAGGTATAGTAGTTTACAACATATTTCTTGGCTGCTAATTATTGTTTGTTTATTGAGTTGATATTGTAAACAAAAAAACAAGAGTCGTGGGCATAAAAATAGGTGTCAGGGATGCCAAGTGCAGGGGTCAGAAGGAGAGTCTGTTCAAGTTAAATTAATAAAAAAAAACAGTCTAGAGCATGAAAATGTGTGTGATTTGATTGTGCTAAATATTACAACATGTCCCTTTTTTTGACACGGGAAGAACAGACCAGCCAGGAGGTGGCAGCTCCTGGTGAGGAACATGTCAGCCAGGCGGAAGGGGTCAGTGGCAGCCAGGAGAAGGCTGGGCCCAGTGGAGGTCAGCAGGTCCCCAGGCCCAGGCGCAGCACCACCAGCCAAGTTCCTCCCCTCCAGATGAGGCGACCAGGCCTAAGGAGGCGCATGAGGCAGGTGGAGGACGAAAGCCTGGAGATGATTCGGGAGGCTAGTGCTTTAATGAGGGCCCCCCTCAACCCCACTGAGGCATACAGCGCCTCAAATGCGCACAAACTCAGCCAAGCGGGGGAGGAGCAAAGGATGCTGGCAAAGGACCTTATAAATCAGGTCATTTCGTGGATGCACCGGGGCCAGCTGACCAGGGACACTGAGCTTAGTGACCCGGAACGGCCTGCTCAACACCTGCCACCTCCTCCTGCTGCCACATCATCCCCACCTGCAAGGGTCCATGGACAGGTCCGTGCAAGTTCCGCTGCAAGGCAGCCTGGAAGGAAAGTTGCAGGGAAGACGAGAAGGTGATTCCCTGCCTTCCAGTTGATTCACCCAAAAATTTTACTTGTTTTGGATATCACAGCTTGGGCTCCATTGGCTCACTTGCTGCTGCTCCTGTTTTTTTTTTTTGGTTCTTTATATAATGTTCAGTATGTGCTCCTGAAGGTTTCCCATTTTCTCCTTGACCATGTTGCCTGTGCAGTCTGGAACACAAGTCTGCATGTATGTTACTATCTGATCAAGTGCTGCCGTTCTAGTTAATTATAATTTTTGGATTTGCCTAAATAAATGGCTTTTTTCTTTACGTAAAAACCTTGTCTATTGTGTTTTAATACTGTGGTGATTAGGCATCAAACATTTTAAAAAATACTATGTGTCATTTACAAAGGACACAAACTCCTTGGGGGGGGGGGGGGGAACATTTGGTGTGCCAACTTGGTAAACCATAAAAAAAAGGAAAAACACCCACACCAAAAAAATGTTGACATAACTTGCCCAAAAAAAAAAAAAACAAGTAAAAAAAAACACAATGTTGACATAACTTGCCAAAAAAAAAAAAAAACAAGTCCAAAAAAAAAAACACAATGGCCCAGATTCAGGTAGCAATTGCGCCTGCGTAACCATAGTTGCGCAGCGCAATTGCTGACTTGCGCCGGCGTAACGAGTTCTCCTGATTCAGAGAACTCGTTACGCCGACTGCAGCCTAAAATCTGTGTGGCATAAGGCTCTTATGCCACGCAGATTTTAGGCTGCATTCTAGCGATGACCGCTAGGAGGCACTCCCATTGTGATCTGTGTATAGTATGCAAATTGCATACTAACACCGATTCACAACGTTGCGCGAGCCCTGCATACGCAAATTACATAGTTTGCGTACGTCGGGTTTCGCGTAAGGTTACACATCCTAATAGCAGGCGCAGCCAATGCTATAGGATACCCACGTTCCCGCGTCGCGATATTTAAAATCGATGTCGATTGCGTAAGTGAATCGTGAATGGCTCTGGACGCCATTCACGTTCACTTTGAAGCAAATGACGTCCTTGCGACGTCATTTGCCGCAATGCACGTCGGGAAAGTTTCCCGACGGGCATGCGCTTTACGATCGGCGCGGGAACGCAATTTTGCCGGCGCGCTATCAGGTACTATCAGGTAGTAACAAAAGTACACTTACCAGGGCCAAGATGCTGAGGGTGGCTCCCTTTGCGACCCGGCGTGGTCCGCCCCCTGAAGTGGGGACAGGGGAACAGACGCACCAGGAGGCACCGGTACCAATGGGAAGGTGAAGGTTGGGTGCGTGAAACAGGAACAACCAGGCAGTAATCCACTTGGAAATGGCTGGAAATACGGCAGGGAATTCCAGGAGGTCCGGGAAGCAGGATTGGTAGGAAACAGGGAAATCCAGGAAACAGACTGTGGTCAAGGAAGCTCAGATAAACAAGGTAGTCCAAAGTTCAAGCCAAAAAGGTCAAGGGCAGGTGAGATCAGAATAGTCCAATAAGCAAGCCGAGGTCAAGGTAGGAGAAAGCAGCAATCCGGTAGAGTATAGCCAAGGTCAGGTAAACAGGAACA
The DNA here is from genome assembly GCF_905171775.1 of Rana temporaria. Taxonomy (NCBI): domain Eukaryota; kingdom Metazoa; phylum Chordata; class Amphibia; order Anura; family Ranidae; genus Rana; species Rana temporaria. The sequence goes on along the minus strand of NC_053493.1, from coordinate 188,458,974 downwards.
AGATCAGGTAAGGTTTTTCCAGGATCCAGGAAACACTCCAAACAAACGCTGTGACAAACCAGTAACTAGCCACAGGAAAGGGAGAGGTTTAAATAGCCCGCTCAGGGCTCTGATTGGCTGGACGGAACTACAGGTCTTGCGCGTCCGTGCGCGCGCACCTGCACGCGCCCGCGCGCGCCAACACCACGCACGCGCGCGCCAACACCACGCACGCGCGCGCCAACACCACGCATGCGCGCACGGCGCAAACAGCCGCGATTGCACCGTTCTGGAAGGCAGGTAAGAGTTAGTGCCCTGACAGTGCCCCCTCCCTAGGGGCGGACTCCGGACGCCCAAACTGTCCATCAGTTCCGGATGGTCCCGGTGAAAAATTCGGATCAGGCGAGGAGCATGTAAATTTCTGGAAGGTTCCCATGAGGTGTCCTCAGGCGGGTAACCCTTCCATTTGACAAGGTACTGGAGTTGTCTCCCTCTCTTCCGACAACCTAAAATAGATTCAACCTCAAATTCTTTTTCACCTTCAATCTCCACTGGAGGAGGTGGAAGTTCCTCCCTTCCTGGAAAAGAGTCTGGAATAACGGGTTTGAGAAGAGATGCGTGGAATACGGGGTGGATCTTGTATGACCCTGGTAATGTTAGTTCAAAAGCCACAGGATTGATCACTCTTTTAATTTCGAATGGGCCTATGAATCTGGGACCTAATTTCCGAGAAGGAATGGGTAACCTAAGGTTCGTGGCCGATAGCCATACCTTCTCCCCGACTTTAAAAGCTGGACACTCCTTCTTTCCCTTATCGTAGGATCTTTTGTAATTTTCCTGGGCTTGTTGCATGTTTTTTTGAAGTCTTTGAAAATTTTGTTGTAAAGCAACTATATGTTCTTGGACAGCAGGTACAGGAATCTCGGGAATTGAATTTGGAAGGAAAGTAGGATGGTAACCATAATTAGCCCAAAATGGAGTCTGGTTAGTGGATGAATGTAGAGAATTGTTATACGCAAATTCTGCGGATGGTAGCAAAGACGACCAGTCATCTTGCGACGAGGAGCAGAAGCAACGGAGATACTGTTCCAACGTTTGGTTGGTCCTCTCTGTCTGACCATTGGACTGCGGGTGGTAAGCTGATGAGAGACAGGTTTTAATCTCCAGAGATTTACAAAGTTCCTTCCAAAATTTAGATGTAAATTGTACACCTCTATCCGAAACGATGCTTTTGGGTGTTCCGTGGAGCTTCACGATCTCTTTGAAGAAAACTTTAGCGGTTTCTGCTGCAGAGGGTGTGCCAATCATGGGCACAAAATGTGCAAATTTGGACAGCCGGTCGACCACTACCAGGATTGTAGTAAAGCCTCCAGAAGGTGGTAAGTCTACAATAAAATCCATAGAAATGTCCGCCCAGGGGCGTTCAGGAACAGGAAGAGGTCTGAGTAAACCCCAGGATTTGGCGTTTGGGCCTTTGTAACGCTGACACCGAGAGCACGAAGTTACATAGTCTTTACAGTCCGACCTCCACTTTGGCCACCAGAAGGAGCGGCTAACTAATTCCGCGGTTTTCCGAGTTCCAAAATGGCCTGCTAGTTTGTGGTCATGGAATATGCTCAGTACTAGTTGTCTCGCTTGTTCAGGTACAAAAATTTTGCCTCAAGACCATAGTAAACCGTCTCGTCTTTCAAGAGAGAGTGAGGGTATGTTGGTAATTTGAGTGGAAGCCGTCTTTAAAGAGGAAAGTAGATCCAACTGAGAAATCAGAAAGAAATTTTGGGACGTCAAGATGGTACTGGGTTCTGACTGATCAGGAGTTTCGGTGAACATTCTGGATAGGGCGTCAGCTTTTCCATTCTTAGATCCTGGTCTGAAGGTTATGTGAAAGTTGAAGCGGGCAAAGAACAAGGCCCAACGGGCTTGCCTAGGTCTCAGACGTTTGGCAGATCGCAGGTATTCCAAGTTTTTATGGTCTGTGAAGATCAAGATGGGGTGAAGAGCACCCTCTAAGAGGTACCTCCACTCTTCTAGAGCGAACTTAATGGCCAACAGTTCCCGGTCCCCAACATCATAATTTCTTTTCGAGAGATTTAGTTTTCGTGAAGCGTAAGCTATGGGGTGCAGTAAGGATTTGGGTCCTTGCCTTTGTGACAGGATAGCACCGATGGCTGTCTCCGAAGCGTCAACCTCCAGGATAAAGGGCAAGCTTGGATCTGGATGCCTAAGGATAGGGGCTGAAGAAAACAAGATTTTTAACTTTTTGAATGCTTCTTGAGCTTCCCGGGACCAATGAAAGCGATGACCTTGGTGAGTTAGACGAGTGATAGGGGCCACAATGGATGAGAAACCAACAATGAATCTTCGGTAAAAGTTGGCAAAGCCAATAAAACGCTGTACCCCTTTTTTTAACTGGCGCTGGCCAATCCTGAACTGCTTTGACCTTTTGCGGATCCATGGATATACCGTCGGTTGAAATGATGAACCCCAAAAACTGAATTGTAGTCTTCTCAAATTCGCATTTTTCCGCTTTAAGATAAAGCTTGTGTTCTCTGAGGATAGTCAGGACCTTCTTAACGTGGGTGCGATGTAGTTCGAGTGATACCGAAAAAATGAGGATGTCGTCCAAGTAGACGACTAGAAAGTCATCCAGATATTGGCGAAAAATGTCATTTACCAGATGTTGGAAGGTGGCAGGGGCGTTGCAGAGGCCGAATGGCATTACTAGGTATTCAAAGTGCCCGAACCTTGATCTAAAAGCGGTCTTCCATTCGTCCCCATGTCTGATCCGGATGAGGTTGTAGGCCCCACGGAGATCGAGCTTAGAGAAAATCCGGGCTGATCGGAAGCGTTGAAAAAGTTCCGGAATGAGGGGCAAAGGATACCTATTTTTGACGGTGATTTTATTTAGCTCCCTGTAATACAGGGCCTGAGGGAACCATCTTTTTTCTCAACAAAAAAGATTCCAGCCCCGGCTGGGGAAGATGAAGGGCGGATGAATTTTTTTCCTAAATTTTCATCGATATAGGCCTTTAGGGCCACCAATTCAGTCTCTGAGAGTGGGAAGATTCGACCAAAAGGGATTTTAGAACCGGGAAGTAAATCAACGGGGCAATCGTATGGCCGATGTGGGGGAAGGCGGTCAGCCTGTTGCTTATCGAACACATCCTTAAAGTCTGAGTATGCAGCAGGAACGTGTTGAAGATCCGATGGTGCAGATATCAAGGTGGAGCTGGAGGCTTTAACGGGAGGAAGACAATGCTGAGAACAGAAAGCAGAAGGGAATGTGATGTCTTTTTTGAGCCAGTCTATAGAAGGTTGATGCGCTTGTAGCCAGGGTAAACCCAAAATAATAGGGAATAAAGGGGAAGGAATAAGGTCCAGGCACAGATACTCTCGATGGCCGGTGTCGGAGATGGCGTGGATGGGCAGAGTTTCCATGGTAACTAATCCAGAGCGGGGTAGAGAGCCGTCTGCCAGATGGATCTGTAACTGAAAGTTTTTTGGCCGGTATGGGACATGCAGCTTCTGGGCTAGGGCAGAATCAAGGAAGCAGCTGCAAGCCCCGGAGTCAACGATGGCTGGCAGCCGGACCGCCCACTGCGGGAGCTGTAGAGAAAGAAAAAGTACAACATAAGTCTGTGGTAAGTTGGAAATATGGCAATTGAAAAAATACGGTAGTCTTGACTTACTGGGTCTTATGGGACAGGTGCGAAGAAAATGTCCTGCAGCGCCACAATACAGGCAGAGGTTGGACTGCCGTCTACGTTGTCTCTCTTCAGGGGTGAGAGGTGCCCGGAGTAGACCGAGCTGCATTGGTTCTGGATCTGAAGACGAAGCAACAGGTGGAACTGGAGCAGGTGGAGGAGCCGGTGAGAATCTAGGCAGAATCCAATTAGGACGGGATGTCTGGAAGCGTTCCTGCCGGCGTTCTCGAAGGTGTCGATCAAGCTGGGTGGCCGATTGGATTAAGGCTTCCAGAGTGGCAGGCGGGTCACCTCTGGCTAGCTCGTCCTTGAGGGATTCCGACAACCCTTGGCGAAACTGGTATTTTAGGGCAGTTTCATTCCACCCTGTATCAGCAGACCATTTACGGAAGTCAGCAACGTAGTCCTCTACGGGTCTCCTCCCCCGAGTTAGTTGATGAAGGGTAAGTTCCGCGGTAGCTGAACGGAGAGGATCATCGTATAACTTGGATAAATGTTCAAAGAAAGTGTCCATGGTGTCTAATATCGGGCTCCCTTGTTCCAACAAACTATGGGCCAAAGCTTGTGGTTCATCTGCAAGGAGGGAGATCACGAAACCAACCTTTACAGCTTCTGAACAAAAAGTCCTGGGTTGAAGAGTCAGATACAGGGAGCAAGCGTTCTTAAATGCCCGGAATTTCTTTCGGTCGCCAGCGAATCGCTCCGGGGTAGGCACACGTGGTTCAGGGTGAGTTACCAGCACTGGAGAGGCAGAAGAGGGTTGAGAAGAAGCAGGACCTGTAGCTAATGCCGCGGAGGCGGTTGAGGATCCGGGGGTGACATTCATCTGTTGTAAGCGACCATCTATATGCAGATAGCCTTCCTGAAGTTTCTGTACCGCTTCGGTGAGGGCTGAGACTTGTTGGCATAGCGTCTCAAAAGGCGAGCGCACCCTGTCGGCCTCGGACATCTGGCTGGTTTGTACTATCAGGTACTATTAGGTAGTAACAAAAGTACACTTACCAAGGCCAAGATGCTGAGGGTGGCTCCCTTTGCGACCCGGCGCGGTCCGCCCCCTGAAGTGGGGACAGGGGAACAGACGCACCAGGAGGCACCGGTACCGATGGGAAGGTGAAGGTTGGGTGCGTGAAACAGGAACAACCAGGCAGTAGTCCACTTGGAAATGGCTGGAAATACGGCAGGGAATTCCAGGAGGTCCGGGAAGCAGGATTGGTAGGAAACAGGGAAATCCAGGAAACAGACTGTGGTCAAGGAAGCTCAGATAAACAAGGTAGTCCAAAGTTCAAGCCAAAAAGGTCAAGGGCAGGTGAGATCAGAATAGTCCAATAAGCAAGCCGAGGTCAAGGTAGGAGAAAGCAGCAATCCGGTAGAGTATAGCCAAGGTCAGGTAAACAGGAACAAGATCAGGTAAGGTTTTTCCAGGATCCAGGAAACACTCCAAACAAACGCTGTGACAAACCAGCAACTAGCCACAGGAAAGGGAGAGGTTTAAATAGCCCGCTCAGGGCTCTGATTGGCTGGACGGAACTACAGGTCTTGCGCGTCCGTGCGCGCGCACCTGCACGCGCCCGCGCGCGCCAACACCACGCACGCGCGCGCCAACACCACGCACGCGCGCGCCAACACCACGCACGCGCGCGGCGCAAACAGCCGCGATTGCACCGTTCTGGAAGGCAGGTAAGAGTTAGTGCCCTGACACGCGCCCTCGCAATTTAATCGTTGCCCTGTGCCTCCGCAAATAAAGCGCAAGTCGTACCTGAATCTGGGCCAATGTTGACATAACTTGCCAAAAAAAAAGTCCAAAAAAAAACACAATGTTGACTTAACTTGAAACAAAAACAAAAAAATATATATATAAGATCACTATTAACTAAAAATAACATAACATAAATATATACATGTGGAGGACCAAAAGAAAGTTACAACATCTGGCTAGATAGCATCAGAAAGAGAACGGGTTTATTCTAGCAAGAGAACGCAGAAAAAAACGAGGCAATAAACGACACACTAGATATTTCAAATGACGAATGTGCCATGTCACAAACAAACGCAAGTTTTACCTGAACGAGCGCTCCCATCCCCTCATTTTGTCTGAGCATGCGCGGGTTTTTTGTCTGATGCTTTTGTGTACTAACCAGCGAACATGTCCGACGGACAGGTTTCCAGCGGACAGGTTTCTTAGCATGCTAAGAAATTTTTGTCCGCTGGAAAACGGTCGGCTGGACAAATGTCCGCAGGAAAACGGTCCGATAGGCTGTACACACGACCGAACATGTCCGCTGATACTGGTCCGTGGACAAATATCAGCGGACAGATCCGGTCGTGTGTACAAGGCCTTAGGCCGAATCAATGTCCTTAAAATGTCCATCCTACCAAGACTGCTCTATTTGTTTGAAACTTTGCCGGTAGCCACGCAGAGACTTTTCCTAAATTTTATCTGGCACAATAGAGTACACCATATAGCCAAGTCAGTAATATTATTGGCAAGGGGCAGGACTCCTTAAATACTTAGAGTCAGCCTGCTGGGGAGAAGTTGTCAGGTGAAAGGACTGGGAGATGGAGTACTAGCTGTCGTGGCCTTTGAGGAAGCTCCCCAGTCTGGCAGGGTGACCTTGGGCCTGGAGCTTGGGAGTGGAATGGACCCTCGTACAAACCACATGGGTGTCCTTACCAGGAGTGATCTACCAGGTGGTGGTGAGTAGGGATGAGCTTCGAGTTCATGTCAAACTCATGTTCGATTCGAAAATTGCCTGTTCGCCGAACAGCGAACAATTTGGGGTGTTCGCGGCAAAATCGAAAAGTCACGGAACACCCTGTAAAAGTCTATGGGAGAAATCTAAAGTGCTAATTGTAAAGGCTTATATGCTCATAAATAGTGTTTGGGGACCTGGGTCCTACCCCAGGGGACATGTATCAATGCAAAAAAAACGTTTTTTTGGGAGCAGTGATTTTAATAATGCTTAGACCCTGTACACACGAGAGGATCCATCCGCTGGAATTGATCCGCGGACCGGCTCCAGCGGATAGATCCCCTGGTGTGTACAATCCAGCGGATCTGTTTCCGCGGATTTTTATCCCCTGGGATGGATTTCAAGCGGATAAAAATTTGAAGACATGCTTTAAAATCTATCCGCTTGAATCCATCCCAACGGATTGATCCGCTGGTCTGTACAGACTCACCGGATCAATCCGTCCGAAGGGATCCCCCGCATGCTTCGTAATGATTCGACGCATGCGTAGAATTCCTTATATGACAGCGTCGCGCACGTCGCCGCGTCATCATCGTGGCGACGGCGCGACACGTCATCGCGAGGGGATTTCGGCGCGGATTTCGATCCGATGGTGAGTACACTCCATCGGATCCAAATCCTCGCAAATCCTCGAGAGGATTTATCCGCGGAAACGGTCCGGTGGACCGTATCCGCGGATAAATCCTCTCGTGTGTACTAGGCCTTAAAGTGAAACAATAAAAGTGAAATATTCCTTTAAATTTCATACCTAGGGGGTGTGTAAAGTATGCCTGTAATGCAGCTCTTGTTTCCCGTGCTTAGAACTGTCCCTGCACAAAGTGTAATTTCTGAAGGAAATAAAGTAATTTAAAATCACTCGCGGCTATAATGAATTGCCGGCTCCCGGCAATACAGAGAAAAGACATTGAAAGTCATTGAGAAAAAAAATGCGTGGGGGTCCCCCCAAATTCAATTACCAGGTCCTTCAGGTCTGGTATGGACATTAAGGGGAACTCCACCCCAAATTTAAAAAAAATGGAGTTCCCCCAAAAGTCCATACCAGACCCTTTATCCGATCACGCAACCTGGCGGGTCTGTGACCCCTCAGAGCACCATGTCCCCATGTTGATGGGGACAAGGGCCTCACTCCCACAACCCTTAACCGGTGGTTGTGGGGGTCTGCGGGCGGGGGGCTTATCGGAATATGGAAGACCCCTTTAACAAAGAGGACCCCCAGATCCCGCCCCCCCATGAATTGGTAATGGGGTACATTGTACCCCTACCATTTCACAAAGAAAGTGTAACAAATTGTAAAAAAAACACAGACACCGTTGGGAAAGTCCTTTATTAAAAAAAAAAAAAAAAAAAAAGATTCCATCGGTGGTAATCCACTCTCGATCTCTGCTCCAATGCTGTCGTATCCTGCGATGAGTGATCTCCGCTCTGGGGTCCAGCGATGAGAAGATCTCCTCTTCATCCAGGTCCAGGATCCAGCGATGAGATGTCCGCAGCGCATCACCTGTCTCCACCGGAAATGATGCGGCGGGAGCCGGTCGCAGCTCTAATGTAGGTAAGGGCGGGGTCACTTGTCGAGTGACGCCATCCCCCTCTGACGCAAGGGAAAACCCAGGCTTTCCCAGTGACGTGCGGGTGACCCCGCCCCCTCTGATGTAACACAGGTTTGCCGTTATAGGTGGAGACAGGTGATGCGCTGTGGACATCTCATCGTTGGATTCTGGACCTGGATGAAGAGGCGATCATCTCATTGCTGGACTCCGGTGAGGAGATCACGCATCGCAGGATACAGACAGCATTGGAGCGGAGACCGAGAATGGATTACCACCGGTGGAATCTTTTTTTTTTTTTAATAAAGGACTTTCCCACCGGTGTCTGTGTGTTTCTTTACAATTTGTTACACTTTCTTTGTGAAATGGTAGGGGTACATTGTACCCCATTACCAATTCACATAGGTGGGCCAGGATATGGGGGTCCCCTTGGTTACAGGGGTCTTCCAGTTTCCGATAAGCCCCCCCACCCGCAGACCCCCACAACCACCCGGCAAGGGTTGTGGGGATGAGGCCCTTGTCCCCATCAACATGGGGATATGGTGCTTTGAGGGGTCACAGACCCCCAAAGCATCCCCCCAATGTTGAGGGCATGTGCCCTGGTACAGTTCAGGAGGGGGCACTCTCTCGCCCCCTCTTTTCCTGCGGCCTGCCAGGTTGCGTGCTCGGATAAAGGGTCTGGTATGGGTGTTTTGGGGAAATCCATGCCATTTTTTTTTTAAATTTGGGGTGGAGCTCCCCTTAAAATACATGGTATGGATTATTGGGGGGGAACCCCACGTCGTTTTTTTTTATTTGATGCAGGGTTCCCCTTAACATCCATACCAGACCTGAAGGGCCTGGTAATTGAATTTGGGGGACCCCCACACATTTTTTTTATCAATGACTTTTCTCTGTATTGCCGGGAGCCGACAATTCATTATAGCTGCGAGTGGTTATGAATGACTTTTTTTCCTTCAGAAATCACACTTTCTGCAGGGACAGTTCTAAGCACGGGAAACAAGCGCTACTTCACAGGCATACTATATACCCCCCAGGTATGAACATTTAAAGGAATATTTCACTTTTATTGTTTCAATTTAAGCATTATTAAAATCACTGCTCCCGAAAAAACTTCCCTTTTTAAAACTTTTTTTGCATTGATACATGTCCCCTGGGGCAGGACCCAGGTCCCCAAACACTTTTAGGACAATAACTTTCATATTGGCCTTTAAAATTAGCACTTTAGATTTCAAACGTTCGAGTCCCATAGACTTTAACCGGGTTCTAAAGTTCACACAAACTTTTGGTCTGTTAGCAGGTTCTGGTGTGAACCGAACTGGGGGTGTTCGGCTCATCCCTAGCGGTGAGTGCACACAGCCAATAAAGTTGGGGAGGCATGCCGGAGTGGATTGGGAGGATTCAATCTGAGATGGATGTTGAGCCAGTGAGGACTGTGGTGTCATGGGCAGTGGAGACAGGCAGCTGCAGCCAGGAAAGCTGGTAGGGCCTGCAGAGGGCTGACTGTGATCAGTAGTCCACCTAGGACAGCTAGCACCAGAACTTTCCATTATTTTTGCTACACCAAATGGCCCCCTGTCCCTACTTGCAAAAGGCTGTTGCTTGGGCCTGGCTGAAGCCAGTGTCAGGCCTTACCATGTGCTAGCTGTGCACAAAGAGTTGTGCTGGAGGCAGAGAAAGGAATAGTCTAGAGCAAGAATTGTGCTGGAGGAAGAAGAGAGTTTTTTTAACCTCCCTGGCGGTATGATTCTTTCAGATTTTAGGTGCTGAAAGCGGTACAATTATTTTGCATGGAAATTTGGCATTTTATATTGTAGGCCTTTGTAATTCTCACTTAAATCTGTCCAAAGAGGCGGCACTTTGAATCGAGCAAGGAGGACACAGATCGATCATACAGCGGGGAGACATCGCAGGATCCAGGAGACAAGGTAAGTAACCTCTGCCTGGATACTGTGATGCGATCCCGAATCTGGCTCGGGGATACCGCTAATGGTACTGGATTTCCACCCCAAGCCGGACTCGGGAATACCGCCAGGGAGGTTAATTTGTCCCAAGCTATGCAAAAAAATCTTTCTGGGCATCCCATGATTTCCTTATCCCCATCCAAGTCATAATCCCTCACTAAAAACACAAAACAAAGCTAACGGATTGTTTATTGTCTTGGAGTGTCTTGGAGTGGGAATGACCGGGTGGGCAGGGTGACAGGTGGACCAAAATATTCAGCAGTCCCTACGGGGGTACCTTTACATATAAATTGTGGTGGAGGTTTTGAAACTTATTTATATATATTTATATCATGGAATTTGGAGGTAATGCCCCAGGGATTATAAAGACAAATGAGCAGTATGCCAGGATACACAAGAAAAGAGTAACATTGTATAAAAGTCTAAGGCTCCGTACACACGAGAGGATTATCCGCTGGAAACGGTCCTCCGGACCGTTCCCGCAGATAAATCCTCTGGCGGATTTTGATCTGATGGTTGTACTAACCATCGGATCGAAATCCGCGCGGAATCCATCCACGGTGACGTGTCGCGCCGTCGCCGCGATGATGACGCGGCGACGTGCGCGACGCTGGAAGATAAAGACTTCCACGCATGCGTCGAATCATTATGACACATGCGAGGGAGAGGAGCGGATGGATTGATCCGGTGAGTCTGTACAGACCACCGGATCAATCCGCTGGACAGGATTCCAGCGGATAGATTTCTTAGCATGCTAAGAAATTTATATCCGCTGGAAATCCATCGGCCGGAAAAATATGCTAGATATTAAACAGCTGCTATTTATTGGAACACACCGTGGTTCCAGACATAATGTTGAATGGGTGTGGTCACAAAGGGGCATGGTGGGGGTATAAAGCAGTACAGAGAGCTTCCCCCCAGCCTCTTAGGCCCGGTTCACACTGGTGCAATTTGAGAACCCTGCAAATCCACTGCGGGTCCCGCATTACACACAGTTCACACTGCCATATGCAAACTGCTGGGGGGTGTCATTATATGTTAACGACACCCCCTTTTCAGCTTGCATGTCGCACTGCGAATTGATAGTTTGGACATGAATTGGATCGCATATGTGTGAACACACATGCGATCTGATTCTGGTCCGAACAGAAAAAAGGGTCCTGTGCGTGTTTGGACCGAATGCGGTGCGATATCAGCCATATTATCTGTATGGCTAAAATCGCACCGCACAGACATTGTATGTAATGTGAACAGCAGTGCACTGCAAATTATATGCAATGTCTGACATTGCACAAGTGTGAACCGGGCCTTAGCCTTGGTTAAAGCATGGTCACTTAAGGATGTCTGTGTAATCTTATTTCTCTTTTTTTTTTTCTCTAAACTTTTTCTATCTTAGGACTGGCCTTAATTTTCTTTGTAGACTAGCCACACTGTATTTGTAACATCACTACGATATATTTGGTAATTTCTAATAATTATATTGATAGCATGTGTACAGGGCCGGACTGGCCAACCGGGATACCGGGAAAAATCCCAGTTGGCCGGCTGCCTGGCTGCTCCTGGAGGCCGCTGTGAGGGCAGCGGCGCCTGAAAGAAACATGGCTGCGGCCGGGCCGACCGACATGCAACTGTGCATGCACCAGCGGCTCAGCGCAGTCCTGAAGCTAGCCGCGCACGAGAAAGCTCGTACAGGCTCGGCAAGTTTCGGAAATGCGGGCGCATGCGCAGTGACACGACGGCGCTGAGCGGCGCCATTTTTAAAATGCGCGCCGCTCTCTGAGGTGAGGTCTTGCGTGTGCTGTGCCTCTGAGTCTTCCTACATCCCCTCCCTGCAGGCAGCGTCTGAACTCCTTCCTCCCCCCTCTCCAACCTCCTGACTGCCCATGCAGCGTCTGAACTCCTCCCCCCCCTCCGACCTCCTGACCGCCCATGCAGCGTCTGAACTCCTCCCCCCCCCTGCGACCTCCTGCCCCCCCTGCAGCCTCTGACCTCCTGCCCCCCCTCTGAAGCCTATGACCTGCCCCCCCACAGCCTCTGACCTCCTGTTCCCCCTCTGCAGCCTCTGACCTCCTGTTCCCCCTCCACAGCATCTGACCTCCTGCCCCCCTGCAGCCTCTGACCTCATGCCCCCCCTCTGCAGCCTATGACATGTCCCCTCCCCACAGCCTCTGACCTCCTGCTCCCCCTCTGCACCTTTTGACATCCTGTCCCCCCCTCTGCAGCCTATGACCTGTCCCCTCCCCACAGCATCTGACCTCCTGCCCCCCTGCAGCCTCTGACCTCCTGTTCCCCCTCCACATTATCTGACCTCCTGCCCCCCCTGCAGCCTCTGACCTCCTGTCCCCCCTCTGCAGCCTATGAAATGTCCCCTCCCCACAGCCTCTGACCTCCTGCCCCCCTCTGCAGCCTATGACCTGTCCCCTCCCCACAGCCTCTGAACTCCTGTTTCCCCTCTGCAGCCTCTGACCTCCTGTTCCCCCCTCCACAGCATCTGACCTCCTGCCCCCCCTGCAGCCTCTGACCTCCTGTCCCCCCCTCTGCAGCCTATGACCTGTCCACTCCCCACAGCCTCTGACCTCCTGCCCCCCTGCAGCCTCTGGCCTCTTGTCCCCCCCTCTGCAGCCTATGACCTGTCCCCTCCCCACAGCCTCTGACCTCATGCCCCCCCTCTGCAGCCTCTGACCTCCTGTCCCCCCCTCTGCAGCCTATGACCTGTCCCCTCCCCACAGCCTCTGACCTCCTGTTCCCCCTCTGCAGCCTCTGACCTCCTGTTCCCCCCTCAACAGCATCTGACCTCCTGCCCCCCCTGCAGCCTCTGACCTCCTGTCCCCCCCTCTGCAGCCTATGACCTGTCCCCTCCCCACAGCATCTGACCTCCTGCCCCCCTGCAGCCTCTGACCTCCTGTTCCCCCTCCACAGCATCTGACCTCCTGCCCCCCTGCAGCCTCTGACCTCCTGTTCCCCCTCCACAGCATCTGACCTCCTGCCCCCCCTGCAGCCTCTGACCTCCTGTCCCCCCTCTGCAGCCTATGACATGTCCCCTCCCCACAGCCTCTGACCTCCTGCCCCCCCTCTGCAGCCTATGACCTGTCCCCTCCCCACAGCCTCTGAACTCCTGTTTCCCCTCTGCAGCCTCTGACCTCCTGTTCCCCCCTCCACAGCATCTGACCTCCTGCCCCCCCTGCAGCCTCTGACCTTCTGCCCCCCCTCTGCAGCCTATGACCTGTCCACTCCCCACAGCCTCTGACCTCCTGCCCCCCTGCAGCCTCTGGCCTCTTGTCCCCCCCTCTGCAGCCTATGACCTGTCCCCTCCCCACAGCCTCTGACCTCATGCCCCCCCTCTGCAGCCTCTGACCTCCTGTCCCCCCCTCTGCAGCCTATGACCTG